>NC_045980.1:9446120-9746120 GCF_010909765.2 Amblyraja radiata
TAAAATTAGACGTACGAGATAAAGAAGAAAAACATTAATAATTTCCAGTGGGCTGATTAATATACAATTAGCAGGAGGGAAATGCAAAGGGGCCAAGATAGAGACAGGTAAAATGTAAGAGTAAGAAAGTGGCAGTGTAATAAAGAAACGATGTTCATATTTTTCATGTGATTTAAAAAAAAAAAATTTTTTAATCTCTTTAGACACAAGTAAAAGAATTCTTTGTTCCTTTGAAACCTGTAGCCATTCGAATCGTCAGAAATGCAAATGGCAATGTTACAGGTCTGTAACCAATTCTTCGCTTTCTCCTTGATCAATAATTTGTCTTAGAGAATGATGTACATTTTTGTATCTCTTACAAATATGAAATGAAGGTTTGATACGTGCTGTATTTTGCATCATTAGAAATCTTAAGTAATTCAATATTTATGTGTTATGTATGAAATGGTAAAGAACACCCTTGCACTCTATGAGCTTATTGCATGGTGATGAATGGCGATTTATCTTGTTGATGTAGGCTGTTCCCGGTTTACACAAACTCAACTTATGAATGTGCCAGCGTAAGAACAAGTTCCCATAATATTATTTAATTCAAAAGTCTGACGTCCATCTGTTCATGCCCATGAACAGCAAAATTAGTTTGTCCCCTATACTTTCAGTAATTGTCTTTCTTACAGTTATGTTTTTTTTGATGCATGTATCACAATGCTGTTATGGTATGGTTACTATTTCGCTTGGGGCGGCAGAATGGTTAAGTAAGTAAGTTTATTGGCCAAGTATTCACATACAAGGAATTTGCCTTGGTCTTCCACCCACAAGTAACAACATGACATACAGCGACAGTTACGAGTGACTCAGAAAACACTAAACATTAATAATAATAAAACATTAATGATAAAACACCATTGATCAAGCATGTAAACCAACAAAATATCAGATCAAAGGGAGGCTACAGATTTTTGGCTGTTGTGTAGAGCAACTACTCGTGGATAAAAACTGTTTTTATGTCTGGCTGTGGCAGCTTTGACAGTCCGGAGTCGCCTTCCAGAGGGAAGTGATTCAAAGAGTTTGTGACCAGGATGAGAGGAGTCAGAGATGATCTTGCCCGCTCGCTTCCTGGCCCTTGCAGTGTACAGTTCATCAATGGAGGGAAGGTTGCAGCCAATAACCTTCTCTGCTGATTAGACGATTTGCTACAGCCTCCAGGTGTCGTGCTTGAGAACAGACTCTACGATGGCCGTGTAGAATTGGACCATCATTGCCTGTGGCAGATTGTGCTTCCTCAGCTGCCGTAGGAAGTACATCCTCTGTTGTGCCTTTTTGACTGTGGAGTCGATGGTAGCCCCCCACTTAAGGTCCTTGGAGATGATGGTTCCCAGGAACTTAAAATACTCCACAGATGTGACTGTGGTGTTGTTGATGGTGAGTGGGGTGAGGGGAGGGGGAGCTCTCCTAAAGTCTACAATCAATTCCACTGTCTTAAGAGCATTGAGCTCCAAGTTGTTGCGATGGCATCAGGACGCCAGCTGTGACACTTCCTGTCTGTAGGCAGATTCCCCCCCATCCTGGATCAGTCCAATCAGGGTTGTGTCATCCGCAAACTTGAGAAGCTTGACAGAGGTGTCTGTGGAGGTGATGGAGTTGGCGCCTCATAGCGCCAGAGACCCGGGTTCAATCTGGACTTTGGGTGCTGTTTGTACAGAGTTTAGTGTTTCATTTAGTTTATTGTCACATGTACCGAGGTACAGGGAAAAGCTTTTGTTTCGTGCTAACCAATTAGTGGAAAGACATTACATGTTAAAATAATTGTACGTTCTCCCTGGAACTGCATTAGTTTTTCCGGATTTTCCTCCCACACTCCAAAGACCTACAGGTTTGTAGGTTAATTGGTTTTGATAAAATTGTCTAGTGTGTAGCATAGTGAACGGGGTGATTGCTGGTCTGCATGGACTCATTGGGCTGAAGGACCACACTGTGTCTAAAAAAGAAAATCAAGCGATTTTTGTGATTTCCCCAAATCAACTTAATTTTGGAGGTTTGTGTCAGTCTCCCTGCCTGCTTCCACCACCTGCAACCTCCGGCCACCAACTGCAACCTCCTGCCACCACCTGCAACCTCCTGCCACCACCTGCAACCTCCAGGAACCGCACGGAAACCTTGGGTGGGGCGCAAAGTCTGCAGAGGTTTCCGTTCAGGTTTCCTAACTGGGACAGGGGCATAACTCAGCAGACCAGACAGCATCTCCAGAGAAAAAGAACAGCTTCGGGTCGAGACCCTTCTGTAGATCAACCATATTAATCTCTGTCAGTATAGCCTTCATCACATATATTATGCATGATACACATTCCACCATGTAATCCACTCCGGGATTTGAGTAGGACTACAGCCACTGATAACAGCCTGCTCGTCCCTTAGCTTGGTAGTCTGCAAGTAGATGCAATGAGTGTAACAGTACGTATTGTTCTCTCTGCATGGGTTTAAATAAATGCTTTGTGGTTCACCTAATACTTTGTAATGGTTTAATTACAAAACATGGTGTCAGAAGATTTGGACCACTTCTCCATTTGATTTGCCTGAATTTATTTTAGTTTGGTTTTTTTTATACCGTCTTCCTGCCATGGCTGGTGCCTTTCATAAAGCTGACCCGTTAGTGTTTGATGGTTACCTCGCTGAACATTGGCGCACCTTTGAAGTAGAATATGGAGTGTTCATCCATGCGGCTCATCGTGATGCACCCGCTGATGTACAAGCTTCCATTCTCCTCAATGTGGCGGGCACTGAAGCCACTATACGGGCACAGGATTTCCACTACGCCCCAGCTGAGTTTGATAGTGCGGGTAACGTTGTGAGCCCTGCGGAATCCATCCGAGACCCAGTGTGTCTCCTTAGAAAGTTCCGACAGCTATGCCAACTGCGAACTAACTTGGTCAAGGAGCATCACAGATTCTTTTCACGTAATCAAAAGGAAGACGAACCAGTCGAATCCTACATCTGTGCCCTGAAGCACATACTCTTTGCCCTCCGAACGGTTGCCTCCACACCGGGATGACCCCTGTGGATGGCATCGAAATACGTGTGTTGCAGAGATGCAGGATCAACTGCCTTGAGTCCTTTCACCACGATACCATCCTGAAGTACCAGTTCATCACAAACAGGGTAAAATGGGCAAATCAGGGGTGGTAGAATGTATTGCTTGTCTGGCCATCCGCGTCAGATGACAGACTGACTGTTGAGTGTCATCTGCAGCTGTTTGTGCTGCCAGATCGTCCAGACACGAGGATGGGAGGTAGGAGACCATCATAACAACAAAACCATCATCGTCCGACCGGTGTTTCTCACAGGTGTTGCGCGGAGTCCGTGACGGAGTGTCAGCTAAGTGCATATCCTTTCCGTGTTTGTAAACCAGTCTAATGTCATACTTTTGTAATCGCATCGTCATACGTTGAAGGCGCACGGGCGGTGTGTCTCACCTTGTTCAGAATGCTGACCAGCGGCTGGTGGTCAGTTTCAACAGTGACAGGGTTCCCGAAAATCAAGTCATTGAATTTCCTGCAGGCAAAGACCACAGATAGCAGCTCCTTCTCGATCCGTGCGTAGCGCTGTTCTGTATCAGTCATGGTGAGGGAGATATAAGCAATGGGTCTGTGGCCTTTACCATCGATCCAGTGACAGGCTGCTCCCAGACTGTATTGGGAGGCGTCACAAGTTAAAGTGACGGGTAGCTTGACATCGAAGTAAGCAAGTGTTGGAACTCAGGACATCTGTTGTTTGAGAGTGTCAAACGCCCTCTGCTGGTGTTCGTTCCAGGTTCAGTCTGTATCTTTGTGAGTCAGTTGCCTTAGTCGGGCTGAGAGTTCACTGAATTTTGGGATGAACTTTCCCAAGTAGTTTACCATGACAAGAAATCGTTGCAAGGAGTATGTCCTTTTGGCCTGGAATGGCCGACTTTGTGAGTGGGAAAGTCGAGTCCTGTGCGGTGTCCAATAGCCTAGCGCCGCACCAAGCCAAACAGCCCCTTCTCTCGCACCCCGCACCTGACTTGCCATGGTCTACAGTTGCAACTGACATTTTCGAGGGGCATGGCAAACGGTACCTGTTCCTGGTCGACTCGTACTCCAGATGGTTCGAGATAGACGCAGTCCCATCTCAGCCATGATTTTCCAGCCACGGGGCTCCCGTCCATCTTCTCTCCGACAATGGCAGCCAATTCACCAGTCAGCACTTCAAAAACTTTGTTAAATGCTGGGATTTTCGCCACATCACCAGCAGCCTCGAATACCCTCAGTCCCCAATGGATTTGGCTGAACGTGCGGTGAGAAGTGCAAAACAAATGATGGAACGGTCCCATCGGGTCGGTTCCGACGTCTATCTCGACTTGCTTAATCTATGGAACATTTCTCGTGATCCGATTCTGCGTTCTCCTGCCCAGCGCCTTATGTCAAGGCAGACTCTCACTACGCTACCTGCAGCTAAACAGATGTTACACCCCAAATAGGTGCCCCGGCTGTGATCCAGACAAAATTCCAACAGCAACGCGATACTCAGAAAAGATACAATGCCAAGTCAAGCACACCGCTTCCGCCACTGTCAATGGACAGGTTTGATGCAATAGGTTTGAGTACAATAACAAAAGGTCTTGCTAAGAGGCAGTGCAATGTCGGGGAAAGTAACAACGCAGAGAATTAATGATGATCTTATAGAAAGGCAGAGTCGGCTTCTTGATGTAACACTGCCGCTTCTATTTCTTATATTTGTTGTTGTGTTGTGGCTGAGGTGATACACCTCAAACAATTGCAACCGCATTACTTTGAACTACTTTTGACTTTAATCAGTGGAGAGCTTTCCTTTTCTTTTCTTGGTACACTATTCATTTAGACTGTTTATGTTGTTGATCAGATGACGACTGATGACTAGAAATGTATAAAAAGAGAAGTAATTATCCAGATTAATATTGTGCTGCATTTTATTGACAAGACATGGAAACATTTCTGCATTGATGAATAAATCACCTGTTAAATAGTGTAGCTGCAAAGTGGTTTGACCCCATTTAGTGTAGTGAATTCATGCTTCTATTTCATGAAATTGTGTGGATTGAGTTGCACTGGCTAAAAAGTGGTGGAAATTTCAGGATGTGGTTGAAGAGTCATTTTTTTTCCCTAAGTGATGTTAGTGAACTAGATAAATCTATCTGACAATCCGATGGTTTCAGCTGTCACTAATTTCTGGTAGTAGCCTTTGATTCCACTTATCTCACTTTACAGTTTAAATCTTCTAGTTGCTTTGACGAGTTTTGAACATGCTTCATTAGTCAACATCACTAGATTACTGATTTGGCAACTTAATCATAAAGCTGCTTTTCCCTTTTGACATGCTACTCATTGGGTTCATTACCTTTAAGTCTAACTTCAGGAATGCTTCTTTTATTGGTCTTCCTTTGCAAATCCTATCCTTATTCAGTGCTGACACATGGTCACAACTTATCAATATTTTGATCAGAACAAATTCCTATCAGTTTGGAAAAAGATGCTTCCACTGTTTTCAAATTGTTTTCACAACATTTTTAAGACCAAAAATTTGATCCTATAGGGTATTTTGGTTGGCAAACTCATCGGAGTGGTATGGGAAAGATAACCAACAGCGTGAACTTAGCTTTTGTAATTAGACTAAACCCTTCCACTCTATTAAGAAACAAATTAAATACTCATTTTTGGTCATTTATAGTTTTGTTTGCTTCTGTATCATGTATTTGAATATGAATATTTTGCTTCATAATAACAATTTGAATTTACATAAGTCTTTACATTCATCATGTTAAGAAAGTGATGCTACATTTGATAAATAAATTCAGTTTTGTGGAATATTTCTTCTGCAGGATATGTATTTATAGATTTCCAATCCGAAGATGATCTTGAAAAGGCTTTGAAGCGAGATAGAGAGTACATGGGTAAGATATTTTTATGAGGCAGTTACCCTTGTTCTACAGGTTGCACACTGACTTTCTGGCACCCTCAGTTCCAGTGTCTTTTTGGAGTGTCTGTTTTTCTGGACCAACAGGAGTCATTTTGATAATGACATAACAGTACACCCCTGAACCCTAATGACACACCTCTCATGTCTCCAAAGCACCATGGGGTGCCAGAAACTTAAAAAAAAAACGAATATAAAATGTGAATTGAATGTGAATGGAATGATCTGCTGATCCATCCCCGGCTCCCACTATCACCGGCAATTGGAGACCTGGCTTCTGACTTCACTGCCGACTCACAATGTGCACCAGTAAGCCTCTCTCATCTGCTGCTGTTTCATGCTGCCAATGCCGCTAATCTGGACGAGGGAGCCCTTCGCCGGTTCACACGGCTGTTGTTGTGGCTTGCATTGTAGCCCCCTCCAGGATGTGCTTTCTTCAGTCCGTTGCCAACGGCAGATGCGTTCGGGGGCTCCTCCCCTCTCATCTGCTGTCACTTCCAAGGTGGAGTATGTCGATGACTCTGAGGGAAGGAGGAAGTGGCGGTGAGGGGAGGGGGGCTGACTGGACAGAGTGACAGGAAAAGCAGGTGGCGATTGTTGAGCAGGAAGTAGATAAAACCGGTGCCGTCAGCAAAAGAACTGCAGCAGGTGAGGGGCTCGCTGGTGCACCTTGCGAATCGTGAGTGGGGTTGGAAAATGGGGCTCTAAACGGTTGGCAGGTCATTCCATTCACATTCGGTTTACCATGCCATCTGTGGCCACTCAGGGAATTTCAACAGCTCTTGATTGATTGATTCTTTTAATGACCACACAGCCAGGCTGGTGGAATTTGTTATGCCAATGCAGCACATAAAAAAAGAATACAAACATGACAATACTAAAGAACTTTAACATAAAACATCCCCCCACAATGGTTCCCATTATGAGGGAAGGCACAAAGTCCAGTCCCCAACCCCAGTTCCCCCATAGTCGGGCCTATTGAGGCCTCCACAGTTGCCTCTACGGAGGCCCAATGTTCCAGGCCGTTCTTGCCGGGTGATGTTGTTCTGGCGTCGGGAGAGTCCTCTCAGCGGCATGGGAACCCTGGAAATGGCCGCCTCCTTGCTCGAGACCGTGGCTTCCGGAGCCGACAAGGCCGCGCCGAATGGAGACAGCGCCCCATAGCTCTTGTTATATTGTCGGATTATAGGCGGAAAATCAGTGTTCAACCTGTATAACCCATCCTTATAAAGTAAAAATGTAAAATCTGGAATGGTGTAAAAACTTGTGATACTCAAAATATTTTCTGCTTTGTTTAAAGGTAGAAGATACGTTGAACTTTTTAGAATGGATAATACACAAAAAACTAAACCAGTTACAACAGATAACCAAAAATGGCTAAAAAGGGAAAAGAAAGCAGGTGAAGTGGAAGAGGATGTCTCTGAATCAGGAAGATTGTTTGTTCGAAATTTACCATATACCTGTGCAGAGGACGATTTAGAAAAAGTTTTTTCTAAATATGGTAAGTGGCTAATATTAGAATATAGAACAGTACAGCTCAGGAACGCGCCCTTCGGCCCACAATGTCTGCTGAACATGATGCTGTTAAACTGATCTAATCTGCCTGTATATGATTCACATCCTTTTATTTTGTGCACTTCTATGTGCATATCTAAAAACCTCTTATACCCAAATATCGTATCTGCCTCCACGACCACCACAATCATTCTCGTTTTATGTTTTGAATCATTTGCTAAATTAATTTCAGGTGTTTTTTAAATGTCTCCGATTATCATAGCCATTGACAAAGTCTATCAATCATCAGTGTAGTACAGAGGGTGGGACCAGAAGTTGGTCTCTGCTCACTGCTCAATACAACTGCAGTTGGTCACAGAACTAAGGCCTAAAACTGTTATGTGGCAGAGGATGGTGAGGGGTGGAAGACAGCAGTCTGACCCATTGAATGTTTTTGATTTTTTTTAATACGTTTTTATGGCTGCCATTTATTACACAACTTGTTAGCTACATAAGTGAAATCAGTGGCGTCTTTAAGCCAGCAAGTAAATATGAAAGGCTTATTAAATGCCATAGATAGTTGGTGCAAGTATGTTGTAAGTTATATAATCGACTTCCGTGAAGGTGGATGATGACTCGGAAATTAGATTTTTCATAAAAGGCACAAAACCCAGTATTTTCAGCCAATACTGCATCTTGAGAATACATTTTTTTTTGAAATGTTACAAGTAATTTTTATGATTTGATATCAGCTTGAGCCAGAGAATTAAATCTTTTATCTTTATTTCGAACGATTAAAAAAAAACGAAAAGATGAAAATGAATAAATAAAAGGAAAATTATATATATACATATATATATACATAAATACATACACACATACATACATATACATGTACATATATACATACATACATATATACACATATACACACATATACATAACATATTACATACATAAATTAAAAAATCAAAAGCCAATTTCAACATAATACACATTAGACTCGTTCGAAAAGGGATAGGAAGAAGCCTATGCTTGTCAAGTCCTACCCTCATTCTTCACCATTAACAATTGCAAAATTCAATAAAATAAACTAAACAGACAAATGAACACACCTTTGCATAATTGCATAATAATAATTGCATAATAATAATTGCATAATAATAATAATAATTTATAATGATGCATTTCCATTGATTATCAACAGGTCCATTGTCAGAGATTCATTTTCCTATAGACAATCTAACGAAGACACCAAAAGGATTTGCCTTCATTACATTTATGATACCCGAACATGCAGTGCGGGCCCTTGCTGAATTAGATGGTGATATATTTCAGGTATGTTTGTAGTAACTCAACATGTTTTTAGTTTAATTCAAAATGTAACCCAAGGCATACAACAACATTTAAAGTGATTTAATTCTGTGTTTTGATAAAGACTAAATAATTGAAAAAGATTCCAATCGGGAGAATGCGTTATTGCCGATTGTGTGCTATACCAGATTAAGGTATTATTGCATAAGTAGTAGAAACAAACAACTACAGTTGCTGGTTAATATACAAAAGTACACCAAGTGCAGGTCAGGTAGCATCTCTGGAGAACATGGATCATTGACACTTCGGGTTGAGACCATTTAGACTCTCAGTCCGGAACTGGTCCTGGAATCAAGGTGAGTTGACGCCCTGGCCTGCTGGTGGCTGTGGGAGAGGCGATGATCGGTGGAATCAATGGCCGCGGCCCGTGGGCGGCCGGAATGCATGTGAGGATCGGTGGTCAGGCGTGACGACGGACAGTCCAACCTGGAGTTGGCACAAGCCGTGAATTGTGCAGGCAACCGGCATTGTAAGAGGCTTGGAGGCAGTGCAAGCCAGTGGTGGCGCGAGCGGCCATTGGTCTAAGCAGCAGGTGAAGCGGCGAGAGCATCACGCGCTGTAAACGGCAGGGGAGGCGGTGCAAGCTGGGGACTGGCAGAGGCAGCCAGCGCTGTAAGCGGCAGGGGAGGCGGCGTGGTCGGGGGAGGGGGGGGGGGTGGCATGGGCAGTCATCGAAAGGTGTGTTCATTCTAAAGAGGTCCATTAAAACAAGAGTTTGCTGTAAAAGGTATATTAACCCTATTTTCCAGCTTTATCTAGTTTTAGCTTTGAGAAAGGAAAAAATGAAAAGTAGTCTTGGAGTGAACATCTTCAATATACATCTAACAAACCGTAACATCTAAAACATTCTGGTTCAGGTTTTCCCAAACTATAGCTTGGGGGAGCTATGTTTAGGATGCAGCAGAAATCTTGTTGCAGGGTCTTTTGGATATGTGTCATTTGATTTTGATTTGATTTGATTTGTTTATTTGTTCCGAACAAGTAAAGACATAAATAGGAATAAATAACAACAACAAAATCGAAATAGTCAAACAATTGGACATTCCAGGCAATATTTGCAAAGCAATGAAAAGCATAAAGCAAAATTTAAATGTCCAACACTTTTTCTTTACAAGCTCGAAAAGGTATTCCAGTACACTGAGACCACTGCATGTAGGGCAATATGCACATTTCACACCATCTGCATAAAATTCTGTTCTGCATTGGATGTCCAATAGAAGACTGAAGCAGATCTTAAATCATGAATTAAGGTTTGCTTTATTTAATTAATAGCTTTCATCCTGTCAGGAGCATTTGTCAGGATTTTTCACAACCTGTTATTTTTCTTATCTAAAGCAGTGGATAAAGTTCATGTCCTCTTAACCACCAGATAGCATAAATCACACAAGCTCGCAATAATTTCTGTGGAGGTTTATTGAATAAACAAGCTAGTTTGGTACATGTGTTACTTAGCAAAAACCATATCCACTTCAGCTTACCTTTTCTACTAATGTAAAGTTTCGGGAGTGGTGCAACAAATATTTGTCATGGATTGCAGTATGTAACTGCCAATAAATCTTTTCAAATAATCCTCTTGGCCTTATTGAGCCGAGTTTTTAAACTCTGGAGTTTTTTTATATATTTCAAGGACATTTTCAGGATTGTGGTGTTTATTCATATGAGTAGTGCGCAGAGCATTTTAAAAAACACTGGATGTTGTTTTAAAAGAACCCTTCGGTGCAAGTCCAGAAATGTGTGGCTTTTAAGTTAAACCAATCAAACTTGGCAATGGTATGGTTTGCTTGCCTTCACTGTGTTTAAA
This sequence comes from Amblyraja radiata, assembly GCF_010909765.2. Classification (NCBI taxonomy): domain Eukaryota; kingdom Metazoa; phylum Chordata; class Chondrichthyes; order Rajiformes; family Rajidae; genus Amblyraja; species Amblyraja radiata. The sequence goes on from NC_045980.1 coordinate 9,456,757, forward strand.
AGTTAGGAAATCATGATGCAGTTTTATAGGATTTTGATTCAGCCACATTGGAATATTGTGACAGTTCTGATCTCCCCATTACAGGAAGGATGTAGAGGCTTTGTTTTCACTGGAACACCAGAGGTTGAGGGGAGACCTGATAGAAGTGTACAAAATGATGAGAGGCATAGATATAGGGTACACAGTCAGAACCTTTTTCCCAGGGTAAAAATATCAAAGACTAGAGGACATAGCTATAAGGTAAAAGGGAGAAAGTTTAAAACAATTTTTTTTAATACAGTGGATGGTGGATGCCTAATGTGCTGCCTGGGCTAGTTGTGTAGGCTGATACGATAGTGGTGTTTAAAAGGCTTTTAAATGGGTACATAGACATGCAGGGAATAGAGGGGTATGGATGATGTGTGGGGAATGAATGAGTATAGATCTTGGCATCATTTGGCACTGGCTTTATGGGCCTATTCCTATGCTGTACTATATGTTCTACGTTCTGTACCAATTTCTTAAATATAATAATCATATCGTTCTCATCGTTAGTTGCACATTTGTTATAATATTAGTACATTGGCTTATCAGCGTCTTGTAACACTGCAGTCTGGTAGCATTTATTAGACTCTTAAATGTATTATTTTTAAAACATACCCAGTCCTTTACATAATGGAAAAGAAAGAATCCTTTATAGGACATGCAAGTAACAATTGGTAAAAAGAGAAATGACCAGATATTTCACTTTCTATTCTATTCAGGGCAGGATGATGCATATTTTGCCATCGATGGTAAAAGAGGAGAAAGATGAAAGTGATAATATCTTAGGTTCCTCTGCATTCAAGAAAAATAAAGCCGCTCAAGAAAAGGCCAGAAGTAACAGGTTGGATATCAGCACATTGACAATTTTAAAGTTTCTGTATCCCCTAATTGTATTTTGGAGACCATTCTCAGGTTAACATTTTCTTGCCTAATTTTGTAGACCATGTCATTGTGGTGCTGTCAAATGGAACTTATTAATAATTTGGTCAATGTTTTGCCTGGACTACTCACTTCAGACTGCCTTACAACCTTAACCTAAACATTAAGTACAGAGCTGAATTCCTGATTTGATCTGACTGCAGCATGTAACTGAGGAGAGCATCAAAGAGCTTGGTGAAGCTGAAATCTGTGGGTGTTAAGGGTTCTTTTTAGCCCCGTCATCTTAACCTCAGACCTCACTGCTGGAGTTTCCCATGGCAACGTCTTGGGCCCAACCATCTTCACATTGTTCAACACTAATCTTTTGTCTATTTATAAGGTTGAAAGTCAAGATGCTCACTGGTGGAACAATGTTCAGGTGTTTGATTCTGATTTTAAGATTTAAGAATTCCTTTGTTTAAAAAAATAAATAAATATATCTGTTTTTACATTGGGTATAAATTTATATTCCTTTTTACTCCAGCTCGCATAACTGGAACACCTTATTTGTTGGAAGTAATGCTGTTGCTGATGCAATAGCAGCAAAGTACAATGCCACCAAAAGCCAAGTGCTAGATCATGTAAGTAATGGGATGAGTCATTTTAACTGATGATTTGCAATAAAAAGTAAAAACATTACAAGACAGAAATGCATTTTAAAAGCAGGTCTGATTTTTCTTATGGATCAGTTTGTTGCAAAATAAGCCTTTTGTTTTAGTTAGGAATGATATTTGGAGATGTGTAACCAGTTCAGGCACGATGTGACCTGCAAATATTCTATGATATGAACTGCTGGAATAGTTGATGAGGGCTCTAATGTTTTAATATTGACAATTTGGATTCATTTGAACCAGAGGATCGCTTTCTTTCATTTTACATTTTAAAAACTGGCTAGCTTTTCATTCTCAGATGAAAGCAGCAATTTGGTTCTTAACTCTTCAGTTTCCTGTTAACTTTTGTCTCATTCACTGTATCCTCACTGATTCAGTAGTAAGAGAATAATGCCAGTACTCCTGTCAGCACTTTATTTCCCCTCTTTCTCTTCTTCGGCTCTCCCCAGCCCTTCCCCACATTTGTATGAACACGTGCTCAACTTTTAGCATGTGGGGGAAAAAAGCACTTCAAGGGATACAATAGTTGTTTATAGGGACATGGATACAAATCTGTTATATATTTTTGAAAACAAGTTCAGTGATATGCTTCTGGAGTTGCTAATCTCCCCATGCTCATGGTCCCCATCCGCCTGAATTTGTGTGGACAAGATCTGGAACACTGACTTTGCTTTTACAGACGGCCCTGGAGCCAAGCAGCAAGGCAATATGTGTTGATGTGGATTGTATGGAACAGCTGACAAAATACAGAAAATCCAGGCGAATGTTTTCTGATGGATCAGATCTATTATATCACTTGTGTAAATACTGTTGTACATCATAGTTAACGGTATAACTAAAAATCTTTGGAGAAAGAAGTCTAATAATTTGGACTAAACTTTGTTTTGGTCTCTTTGTTTATCATAGATTCTGTGTTATTACTCCAGGATATTTTGAGCATTCGACATTTAAAGTGAATTTACAAGCTTTTATTTTGACCATTGGAATGTTTGCTAAAAATTAAACTGAGTTATAAAAAGTAGATCTAATTAGCTGATAGAGTATGTAACAGCATCAAAGCACAAATATGATATAATCTAGCTATGGAAGCAATGGAATGTAGCTAAATAAAAATCTGACAAGCACCATCAATGAGCACACAGAGCCCGGTTTGAATATCAGTTTACTACATTAGGTTTAATGGAAATAATTTTCCCATTGATGACGTTTGTGCTATTTACAATGCTCGTGTTAGGTCTGATACAAAATTCTCACGATGGCATGTGGGCTTATACCTGCAAAATATGAACCCATCTGTCCTAACATAATACCTCAACTTGAATTAAGCGTACAATAAATATGAATGCACTGAAATTGACCATTCATCCTAACTGTATTCACCTGCTCATACTCTTAAAACTACCTTATTTAAAACCATTAGTTAAGAGTCTTAATCATGTTGCATTTGTGCATAATGTACACTTTAAACCCGTTCACATCAATAATTGTTTTCTGTCATGTTTCTCAAATGGCCTGATTCTGCTTTTTCGTTACATCCCTCTTTATCTTGTCAGTGGGGGAAACAAATCTCTTTCTCCTATCAATTCCTGTCCTGTAAAAATGTTAATAAAATTGCTACAAAATTCGTTTAGCGTGTATACAAGCTCAGTTTATGCATCCGTCCTAATAATTTAACTCTTGGAGAACTACAACATTTATCTACAAAATATGACATTCTATCAAGGGTACAGTAACCAAAACTACACCAATTAATCTTCATTCTACCATAGCTATGCATAATTGTAGAAAATTGTCTTCCCATGATATTGATGGCCACTGGTAAAAAAAGATGTTTGACCTAATGCTTATCTATTGTTAATTAGTTCAAACTTGTATAAAGCTGATTTGCAAAAATACTATTCTTCAAAGAAACACATGCTGCTTGCTTTGTTCTTATGCAATGACATTCACAGAAGTGGATTAGTAATGTTATTGTTAAATAAAGTTGAAGTAATTTTCTGTTTTGGAACATTAGAGAATTTGGTAGCCCGAATAGGTTATATAAGCTAATGTAATAATGTAAAGAGTATGTAAAGAAAATAGTAATATTCTTAAATTAAAATTAGATTTGGATAGAGAGAATTAATAGTCTAGTTAGTTCAATAATTACTAATTGCCTTGGAAGTTGTTTTGAGAACACTGCAGCCTACTTCCACAAATATAAGGTAGAAATTCTTCTCTTTCTCATAGAACGTAGTGAGGTTGAGATGTGCAGATTTAGGGATGAAGTTTGACGGGCGTATTGCTTGCACTAGATTTGTTGAAGGCAACTCTTTCAGGTTGACACACTGGTGCAGCTGGTAGAGCTACTGCCTCATAACACCAGCGACCTGTGTTCAATCTTGACCTTGGGTGCTGTCTGTGTGGAGTTTGCACGTCTTCCATATGATTGTGTCGGTTTCCTCCGGGTGCTCTGCTTTGCTCCCTAATCCCAAAGATGCGTGGGTTTGTCGGTTAATTGGCCTCTGTTTTAAAAACAAAATGTCCCATGTTAGGGAGTTGATAAAAAAATAGGATAACATAGTACTAGTGTAAACGGGTGATCAATGGTTGGCATGGATTCAGTGGGCCGAAGGGCCTGTGTCCATCCTGTATCTGCAAATTAAACAAAAACTCAGTAGTTAAATTCTGTTAAACACGACGCCTGATTAAATATGTCCATCATGCATAAACATTGATGAATGAGACTTTGTAGGTCATGTGTCACAAAGAGAAAGTGTAGATGGTTGGTTTTGAAGGAGGTAGGAAGGTTCATGCTCGGAGTCAGCATTGTCACAAGTGGCATTGGGGAATGGGGCAATGGCAGAGAGTGGACAGTGGTGCAGATGGCTCAATGCTTGTTCAAATAATTGAGAGGAATGGAGTTATGGTGCGATTGGGTTGTGATGCAATTGTGCGCAGTTAAAGATGCAACCGGTTGTGTTGGCATTGGTTTGATAGATAGGCAGATGCCCTGGGTTGAAGACGTAGAAATTGAATTAATTCAGGTGGGTGCTGGAGGAATCCGCAATATATGGACCGTGGACTGAGAGGTGGGAGCAAACAACAAGAACTGTTTTTAAAAAGATGCTCTCGGTGAGAAAATTAAGACTTTTCAGCAGCAGACTTGTCCTTTTAGGTAATACTGAAGCAGCTATCTTCTTCCAAGTTAAGTCAATGTGAGTGATTTGTGCCATTCATGAGTTTTGAATGTACAAAATGTTATTGAAATGATGCCAAGATAAGTATTGTACATTGTTTGACATCTCTATTCATGGCACGTGTGTGTGTGTCATACACATTTGGAGGTTCAGGTCAACATTCTGGCGATATTCTGCTTTTTAACCAAAGGACTAATCATATTTGGCTGTCAGGTCTTGGGTAGAGTTCATCCACATACCTTTCAAAGTTCTTGTGTGAAGGAATTTCAAACTAGTTGACTTTACCATGTAAAACTCAAAATAGGAATGCAGATGCAGCAGAACAATTGTCAAGATGTCCAAACCAGATAAATATCCCCTACATTCATTCCAAGATCACCTTGAACCAGCTATCAGTGCCCAGCACACATTATCCATATTTTGATGTGTGTAGAAAGGAACTGCAGATGCAGGTTTATACCAAAGATAGATACAAGGTGTTGGAGTAATGGGCTTGTCCCACTTAGACAACTTTTTAGGCGACTGCAGGAGACTATGCAGTCGCCACATGTTCGCGGGTGGTTGCTGGGCAGTCGCCTTCATGGTCGTGAGGAGTTCCCGCATTCTGGGAACTAGTCGGGGCCTCATTATGGTCGCCGTGAATTTTCAATACAGGTGCACAACCTTTTATCCGAAGATCCAAATAACGAAACCTCCGAATAGCGGCCATTTTTTCGGTCCTTGAAGAAAGGTCCTTGAAAACGTTCACCGAGGGCGGCCCGCAGAGGTGACAGCGGAAACTCCGGTCGGTCCTCGAAGAAAGGGGAACTAAATCCCCATTCATAAAAGAGGTGAGGGTATATTGCGCGGGAGGGTTAATAATTGACAATCTGCTGCTGCCTGCCCGCTGAGTTAAAAAGTTCCCACGGTAGACTCACGATACACAGTGTTTCGTGAGTCTTGCGTGGGAACTTTTTAACTCAGCGGGGCAGGCAGCAGCAGATTGTCGCTCCCTTCAGTTTCACCTCACCTACACCCCTCTGCTTCCCGGCCATGTGTGTGACCCCTTCCCTCCCCTCTCCAGCTCCCCGCCTATTGCAACCGGCGCGGGGGCTTTGCACTGTCACCGGAGACGTCAGGACCAACGGACACCGACCCCCAGGCCCACTGCAAGCACGGAGATCCCAGAGACCCACAGCCAGCAGCAGCCCAGCCCCGTTCCAACTCCAGAGGAAAACTGCAAACTGGCCGGAGACGTCAGGACCACCAGAAGCCGTTCCCCGAGCTGCGCCCCCTCATCGGGACACCGATCCCCAGGCCCACTGCAAGCACGGAGATCCCAGAGACCCACAGCCAACAGCAGCCCAGCCCAGCCCCGCTCCAACTACAGAGGAACCTGGGTTGCGGATGACGGGGCGCAGCTCGGGGCGTCGTAGGGGCCCATCGGGGAGCGGGTTCCTGTTGGTCTTGACGTCTCCAGCCACCTGCCATCCTCCGGGAACCGTACCGCCCTTGCAGGAGAGTGGGGTTGTTTGCAGTTGCAGAGGGAGGGGGCAAGGGCGGTACAGTTTCCAGTCTCAGCTCCTGTCCAGGGGGGTGGCCGGAGACGTCAGGACCAACGGGACACCGACCCCCAGGCCCACTGCAAGCACGGAGATCCCAGAGACGCACAGCCAGCAGCAACTCCAGCCCAGCCCCGCTCCAACTCCAGAGGAACACGTAGGGGCAGAAGCTGATGGTGTGCAAGGTACGTCTTGTTCTTGGGGTGGCGGATGAGGGGGCGCAGCTCGGGCTGTGGGCATACTGCCACTTGTCGCCGTAGCGGCCCATTAGGGAGCGGATTCCTCTGGAGTTGGAGGGGGAGGGAGGTATTGTGCTGTTTGATCGCCCCCTGCTATCCCAGGGACAGGGAGACACAGCGGCTTTTTAGACTGGTGGGCAATCACTTCCAAAGTTCTGCCCACACAGTCAGTACACCTCTCCTACACTGCATTTCATACAAACATTTATTCTGCAAGAAAAAACTACATTGAAGACTCAAACTCGCGACCGAGTTTACTGCCGGGATCAAGGCGCAAACTCGCGACCTTGCGGATATGAGCCGAGCACTCTACCACTGAGCCAGCCATTAAAATCTACGCTAAAAAAAATTCCATTCCGAAGACCGACAAATTCTGAATTACGAAAAGTGTCTGGTCCCAAGGCTTTCGGATAAAAGGTTGTGCACCTGTATGTTGAAAAATTAGCGGCGACAAGAATGAAGCCGCCATGGAGAGTAGCGAGAATTCTCGAGCCTTAAATGGGTCGCCAGGAGGTTCTAATGGGTTGCCAGGAGATCTAAGGCTCTCGGAGGTTCTTATAGGGTGTAGCTGGTGCTGACCGGTGAATTTCATTGGCTCATTGGGATAAAAAAAGATAAGCAGTAGTTTTCAGAACCAAGGATAACCGACCGGTAATGTTAAATATCCGCCCAGCTTCTCAGCAGTGTATCTCTGGCTTCTTAAAAGTTGTCTCCATTCCCTCTCTCCCCTTCTCCCTCCCTCTTTTAAAGGACTTACCGTACACTGTGGTTTAGCCGTCTTTTTACAGTGCCAACCTTCCTGTTCATCGTGGTGTGTGTCTGTTTCACCTTGGTTTTGCACCATGTGAATATTTTAGACAGTGCTCCCTTGTTTGCCCTGTCCCCCGCCTGCATAACGGGCTGGTGAAGGTAGCAATGTGTTTGTGTGTTCGTGTGTTCCGCTCTGACAGTCGCCGTTCTAGTTGCCGGTTTTTCAGGTGACCACCGGTAACTTGACAATCGCCGGCAGTCTGCTGAAAAATCACCTGTGGGACAGGCCCATAACTCAGCTAGTCAGGCAGCATCTCTGGAGAAAAAGGATTGGTGATGTATCATGTTGGGACTCTTCTTTCGAGTCTGAAGAAGGGTCCCGACCCGAAAAGTCCCATCCTTTTTTTCCAGAGATGCTGCCTGACCTGCTGGGTTACTCCAGCACTTTGTGTCTGTCATCCATATTCTGATACTAGATTACCAAAACCAGGACTTGCTTTCAAGTCTCACTATGGCAAGAGATTTCAGGAAGTCAAAATGCTTCAAGGATGTTTACAAGTCACTGAAAAAAATAACATGCTTTCTAACTCAAAGATCCTTGGCCAGTGACATTTCAAATAGGAGAAGCACCAGCATTTAGGTTTTCAAGTCTCTACAACGGGCACATATGGAAAGCAAGTGCAATCAACAGGAGGAGAACACAACATGACAAAGTCTCACATCAGTCTGAAGAAGGGTTTCGGCCCGAAACGTTGCCTATTTCCTTTGCTCCATAGATGCTGCTGCACCCGCTGAGTTTTTCCAGCATTTTTGTCTACCTATGACAAAGAACCCACACACTTGCCCTTTGAGGTACCACTTGCCCCACCCGTGACCAAAAATGGATCCTGGTATGTTGGGGGGGGGGGGGGGGGTTCATTCATGGCCCCAAGAGTATACCAATAATCAGCTTGCCAAAGGGGCTGGAAAATAGAAATACTAATAGCGTGCATTAGTGAGTACGATGTTTTCGGGTTGTTATCCTTTGTGGGTTATACCTCCACTGGAAGCAATTCAGAGAAGATTCATTAGGGTGATTCCTGGCTTAAAAATATTGTCTTATGAGGAAAGGTTGAGCAGGTTTGATTTATGATCATTTTAGAAGAATGAAAATACAAGATACTAGAATTATGGGACAGTGGTTCAGAAAAATGGGTTGCCATTGAAATGAAAGGAAAAACTGCAAGCGCTTAAAACCTGGGAAAAGAAAATGCTGGAAATGTTCAGCAGTTTAGGTGGCATTTGTGGAAAGAGACAGTTAAAATTTACGGTGGACAACTCTACAGTTAATAAATAGTCATCAACTTGAAATATTAAGTATGATACAGGAGATATGAGATGAGTAATCTCTTCTCATAGAATCATGAATCTTCGGCGTTTTGATGTTGTGAGGCCACCTTTTTAAATATATTCAAAATTGGGATAGTTCTTAACTATGGTGGTCACAACGTTAAAGAAAGCAAGCAGGTTAGTTTCATTGAGGCCATTGACAATCAGCTATAATTTTATTGAATGGCAAATGGTGCTAGCCTTCTTTTTACTCATGTATTCTAATAATTTAAACTGCTTTTCATGTTTTGAAGGAAGGAAAAGGCAGTGTTGCAGTCCGTATGGCGCTCGGTGAAACACAGATTGTTCAAGAGACCAGGCAATTCTTAGTTGATAATGGAGTTAGCTTGGATTCATTCAGTCAGGTAAGTCAATCCAAATGCAGCTGACGCCTTGGACACCGTTAATTAATGCACTACGTTGATTAATGCATTAATGCAGTAACATGAATGTATTTGTTGCACTGTTGACAAAGCATGTGGTAATTAATCTCTTGTCCAGCAGCCCAAGTATGTTTCCCATCAAACATGGTTGCTGAAAAAGACTACAGATTTTTTTAAGCCATTCTTCATTTGACAATTTAATTATTTATATTTCAAAGAAAATGGATAGACCACATTTTTTTCTCAATGGGACGTGCTTGCAAATCTGAGGAATAAATTAACCCTTTGTAATTTTTTTTGTATTTCTGACCTTGTTCAACCTTTTAAAATCAATACAAATTGCTTCACTTGCTAGGTATATTTTTTCCTGATATTCTTTATTGTGCGCATTTACTATAGGAAAATGACTATTGAAAAAAAACTTTGACGTTTTAAATTAAGTACAGTCATTCCAGGATTAACATTCTAGATTTCATAAAGGTGAATTCACAGTTGAAGAGTTTTTGTATGTTGACAACAATTTGCTAAACGATGTGAATGTTTAACTTAGTTTTGTATCACAGTCATGCTAATTGTTTTTGAGATTTTATAATGTGGATTCACCTGGATACAATTTGGGATGAGAAACTGTGACTGTTCCATAACAGGGAATGCTAAATTAATAAATTGAGGCTTTATTTTTTAAAAGAAAAGTAGAATTCTGATCAGGTAAATATGAATAAGATGAGAAGTTGAGAAAAAATACTTTGAATTGTTATGGAATTCATGGGAATACCTTGGCATTCATTCAAGGTAATTGTAAGTAAACATTTGATAGAGGAAGATATGTGGAATATGAAAAGTTAGGTTTAGAATCTGGTAAAAGCCAATAAAACAATGATGAAATAATAGCCTTCTGGTGTAATCAGAATATTCATTGTAAATTCGTAAAATATAAATGTAAAAAAAACACTCAACAGTGTGGTATATATTGTCATGCAGATCAAGAATGGTGAGGCGTAATGTCTTGTGTGGTACACTACAAGTCTACATGTGTGATCTCCCATTTGCTCCACCACAGGTTTAATGGAGTTAACAGAGATTATTCAGACCTATTGGGCATAGCCCCAGGCATGTGAATTCATCATTTTTAATTATGTTTCATGTCAGGAAAGTCATACAATTACCACTTTTCTCTCTTTCTGAATGCTGAGTTCTGATTCAGGATTTTGACCATCCCTTGGCTTCTGTAGAGACTGCTTGATCTGCTGAGTTCTTTCATCAGTTCAACTTATACCGTCACGGGCATTACCTAGATTCTCCCTCTTCCGTTTCAGTTTAGTTTATTGTCACGTGCACTGAGGTACAGTGAAAAGCTTTTTGTTGCATGATAACCTGTCAGCAGAAAGACAATACAATTTTAGACATTTCAATTGATCCATTTGCAGTGTATAAAAACATACTTATTTACTCACATTTCACATCCTGATGAAAGTTCATAGACCAGAAACATTAATTCTTTCTCTCAGGTGCTGTCTAAACTGGATTTTATCTAAACATTTTCTGTTTTTCACCCAACGTTTTTAAATGAAGTTGCAAGCAATTTTGTTTTGGGTTGTGATATTTCTGATTTATACCTCTGTAGGCTGCTGGACCAAGAAGTAAAACAGTTATCCTTGTAAAGAATATTCCTGCAGACACCCAAGTGGGCGAGTTGGAGAATCTATTCAAGAAATACGGAGACGTTGGGCGGGTTTTGCTTCCACCAGCTGGAGTGAGCGCTATTGTGGAGTTCCTTGAGCCTACAGAGGCTAAACAGGCTTTTACAAAACTTGCCTATTCTAAGGTATGTTCTTTGCACGGATCAATACGAATTTGTCTTTGTTATTTATTTCGAAGCAAGGTTGCAAGTGAGGGATGAAGGTTCCTGGAAGAATTTTCATATCAGTCAGTAAATAACAGAAACCAGGCGAAAGATATGAACCTAATTTATGTTATAAATCCAATTTTTCGGTTTTATGATTGAAAACTTCTTTCTATTCCTATGCTAGAATTTAAATTAGCAGGACACAAAATGCTGGAGTAACTCAGTGGGACAGGCAGCATCTCTGGAGAGAAGGAATGGGTGACATTTCAGGTCGAGACCCTTTTTCAGACAAGAATTGTAATTGTCATATATTCTACTGAGAGGAATGGATCAAGGGAGAACTTTGTTGTCATCTATAGTGTTTTCTTTAATACGTGTTAAAATTAACACTTTTTTCCTAAAGAATAGAGAATAGATATTTTGTTAAACTGCTATCCTAAATGTTTGGTTAATAAGAAATAGAAAATTAGTTTGCTGGTTTAATGGTTAGTTTCCTATCATCATTCAGTGCATGGATAATTTCAAAAAATACATAATTAAGTATATCTTGATACTGATGACAAATTAGGACATGTTTAGAGAACCAGTACATCCGATTTCTATGATGGGCAGTGCTGGGAGGACTGACCTAATGCACTTTAATAATTTGTGCTTTGAAACAACTGTGAATCAGAAAGGTAATACCAAGCTAGTGATCCATACTTAACAGCGAGTACGAATGCACCATTATGCCTAACATTAGAAACTTGCAGATTGAACAGTTAACTGCCAAATTAACTTTTACATGAATAAATGCCAGATGTTGGTAGGGAAAATAGGCGTCAGCTATACCTTGGGAAATTATTTAAACAAGCCTGTGGCAGTACAGTGGGGTCAAGGGATGTAGGTGAGCGAGTCATTAAAAGCCACACATGAGCAGAGTAAATACAAATTCCGACAAAGCATTGTTTTTTATCATAGGGTATAGAATTCAAAACTAGGGACGTAATTATAAACTTGCGTGGTATTGTGGTCAGGCTGCAGAGAGAATGTGCATATATATGGTCTAGAATGTTTTTTTTTAAAAAGCACAAGCAGTGGAGAAAATGTAAAATACGATTTAAAAGATGATTTACAAAAACTCAGTGAAACATTTAACAGATTGGGATATTTCCTTCAGGAGCAAAATAAGGTAAGACTTAGAATGACATAATCGAGATCTGTAAAATAATAATGGGTTGGGCAGGTATTTGTGGAATGTTTCCACTTAAGGGAGAATCCAAAACTAGGAACTGCAATTACAGAATAGACCCTACTAAGTCCAGAGGGAAATACAAATTAAAAAAAATTCTATGTATATAAAATGTTGAACCAATTACCACGGGGACTGTTTGAAGCGAATGGCTTTGAATACTTTCAAGAAGAAATATATGAGAGAGAGAAGGAAATTGAAAGATACTCAAGGCTGTGGTAGAGCTACTAAAACGGGACGATCTGTTAGGCACATAAACGACAGTAACAACTAGTTGAGCCAGACATTTATTTCACTTGCATGTGCTGCATTATTTAAAATCACATTTGTCATTTCACCACTCCAGAATATTTTACTGGTGCGCACAATATTTTAAAAGTTGTTGATTATCATCAAAATCGTTATTTCCAGACAGGTGGCCAGATACGAGCATTCATATATTCAGCTGTTCTTGCTAATAGCAAAATGATAAGTTCCCATGCACCATTTATAATTTTGTTATTATGGTATTTGCTACATTGGCATGCAAGCCTTAAAATATTTTGTATTTTGCCTACTAAGGAAACATTTTTTATTTTTTTTCAAAATACTACCCCAACAAAGGGTTCACCTTGTCATTAAAGGTTGGTTTATTTAACGCTGCTCTCGTAAAATGCCTCTCAAAAATATTTGTTTTTTATACTTAGTTCCAGCATGTTCCTCTTTATCTGGAATGGGCCCCGATGGATGTGTTCTCTACTCCAGTCGCAGAAAAGAAGCAAAGTGATAAAGATAAAGGTAGCTAAGAAAAATGATGGGGAAGTTGTTTGTGAATATTTATAAAACTAGTCACCTCGTAAAGTCCGGGTGGGGGTAGAAATGTGGTCTCTATCCTTCCTCTTATTTCACTCTTTTCTCACACATTTCTCTGTTTTTCAGTCTTGCCTTTCTCTTTCACATTTTTTCCCTCTTGCCTTTTTCTCAATCACCTTTTCTAACTTTAAAGTCTGCATCGACTATCAACCATCCTTTTACTCTGGTTTTATATTAATTCCATTATTCTCTCCATGTTCTCTTCAACTCTCCTCAGATTCTACTTTATTTACAGTAGCTCATTAATTTACCAAACCGAGCAACTTTGGCATGCGAGGGAAAGTATCCAGAGGACATGTGATTACAGGCAGAATGCATTCAGCATTCTAGGCCAGGATTGTACCCCAGTTTCTCATATTAGGAGGCAGTGGCTCCACTGGTTTTGGAACTGCGTAATTTCCCATCAGCTCACAATTCTCCAAGCAGTGTTGTTCTTCCCCTGCCTTGTCTCTCTGCCCTTTCAATTTCTAAACTCCGCCTTCTCCTTTTCCATTTTTCACCTAAAATACTTTTGCATGGTTCAAGTTTGAACCGTAATGCCCCTGTCCCACTTAGGAAAGCTGAACGGAAACCTCTGGAGACTTTGCGCCCCACCCAAGGTTTCCGTGCGGTTCCCGGAGGTTGCAGGTAGTGGAAACAGGTAGGGAGACTGACAAAAACCTCCGGGAACCGCACGGAAACCTTGGGTGGGGCGCAAAGTCTCCAGAGGTTTCCGTTCAAGTTTCCTAAGTGGGACCCCCTGTCGTTGACGTTGCCAGGGATGAATTTCTTGGACGTAGATTAGTGTAATAGGATAGATTTTGCAGCTTTGAACCGCTGTCTGCAATCACAGCCTATATAGATGTCCCAAACCTGAACTTACCTGGAGCAGATGCAGTGGATGTATCTTGTTGGCCCACAAGCATCCTGGACTTAAAAATAACTTTGCATGAATGTTAGTAGTGAGAGAGCCTGCCAAACGAATCTATGAATGGTGGCATCTGCCATAATTTTGCAAGTAGGTTTTAAAGGCCTCTGACATTTAGGAATATTTTAACACAGATATATCTGAAATAGATTAAATGTGTTATGCTTTAATTTGTTGATTAATTGAAGTAGCTGCAATCACTCAAAGCACGATTAAGTATAAACTTTAAACAACCTGATGGAGGTTCTGAGAGCCATTTCCTTCAGCTTAATTTTGGCAAATTTGTGCCCATTATCTCTTTAAAGTTCAGGATTTTTGCACTTCACTTGCCATTTGGAACTGTATTTGTTGGCATTAACCAACAAAATCCTGCCAGAAGTAAGCAGGTCCTACCCAATTTCTGAATGTTTGAATAGTACACAATTTGTACGTATGAACAAGAGACATGTAAAATGGAGACAGGTGGAATGGATTTTGCTGGTTGCTGTAGGCATCTTCTACCATGTGGGAACTCGTTTCTTGGCCACATTTTTAACGTGAACTGTTTGGGTTACTAATAGTTCTCAATAACGGAACCCAACCATAACCCTAGGAGGACTGTGTATTAAGATAATTAATTCAAAACAAGATTTCTGTCAATACATGCTTATTTATTTTTTCACACAGAAAACTCTTTATGTTTGGGCAGAAAGTTCAGTGTTCACAATTAGCATAATTGTGTCAAAAATCATTGGGGTATATATCATTAAATTTTGTAAACTCATTTTAGAGTAAATTGTCTAGTTTCAATATAGTGTAAATTATGTAATTGTTACAAATCTGTTTACTTGAATGTCTGTCTTTAATCGTACTTTAGTGCAGAAGGTAAATGAGTCAAGCAGCTGACTCGAAGTTAAAATTGAAATATTTATTCAGTGTATACACCCTACAGTACAAAAGGTTGATGCAAAGTATGTAATTTATTTTGCACAGATGATGTTGCTCTTTCATTAAGTCAAATTTAAAAGTTTAATTTGGTTAATTTACAAAGAAAACTAGAAACTACGAATTCCTACAATATCAGTGAGCACACAGATGTAATTGTGATGACGTTCTCATTACTCTCTGGAACTTTCAATGGCATACAGTCCTCTTCAGTTAATCCACAGAACATTTGCCTACCAATACAAAATGAAAATAGAAACAAATGATCATCAATTATTCTGGCACCAGTACCTGCACAATTTGAATGAAAGGGGCAGGTCCATAGCAGACCAAAGCATTATTCATGATGCACACTTTTCTCACCTGGACCAGGAGAATTAGATTAATTTCAGTTTCATCTTTCTCAAAGGAGCTCTCTAACCTCTCGCAAATAACAATATTGGTTTGCACATTATGCTTTGGGGTCATCTTGATTTGAATTGCTGCATGATTAGCAGCCATACTCACATCTGCCAAGGCTCTGGAGCGTGGAATTACTTCCTGGCACCCCTCTTTGAAATCTCTCCCTCTGGTTTGAGTAGCTTTATGATCACCTTTGCCATAACAATATTTTCTTTTTAGGACTCTGTCACTATCAGTTATTCTCCTGATTTAATCTTTTATGAAATTAGTTGGATCGTTGCAACAGCAACTTCCTTTTATGTGGTGTTTGTTATATCTTAAAATGTTGCACCGTGCTGCACAGGAGTACTATCAGAAACCATGGCAGTGTTGTTCTTTGACCAAGAGGTAGGACAAAACAGTTGCTGTGTTAATAATATTCTGTAAAGTAAGTTTTGTAGATTTAGTTTTGATAGGTTGAAAAGATGTCAACAGATTGAGTTTTGAATTTATATCCTTGTTTTAGAGCTCATATGGCTGTTCTTATAAATATATATTTATAAAAGATACTAGACTAAGTGGGACCCGTTGGGTCCGAGTCACACGGGAGGCCTGGTCCCCCGACGCAACCCATTCCCCAATGCAATATTCCACGACTCACCCGTTCCCCCAACGCAACCCATTCCCTCAATGCATTATTCCACCACTCACCCATAGCCCCTAACTGCACAGGCGCGGTTGCCGGGTTCCCGCTGTGACGCCCCAGAGGGGAAGGGGCTGGAGCGGACTCACAGCAGTCGCTGGTCCGTTGGTCGCTGGCCGTTCTCCGCCGAGATCAGATTCTCCGCTTTCCGTTTGGCGACATTTCCCGGGCCGGGCCGTTTCCAGTCTCTCCGAAAATTGTGTCCGGTTGGAAATCTCCGCCGGCCATCCACCGCTACAGTACAGATGTGATGGCGCAGGAAGGGGCGGACCGTCCCGCGGAGTGACAGGAGAAAAGGCCAATCCAAGCGGCGCTGAACGGCAGGAGAGGAGATCGACCTGCGATTGCGCGGTTTTTAAGATTTTTAAACCTCGCTAAAGTTTACATTGGACCATCGATCGGAACGAAACTTCGTGCAATTACAGCGCAGGAGAACGGTGAGTAAGCTGGCGAAAAATCGGTAGCGCTATCGCGTAACGTTTTTGCGCAAATAGAATGACCACACAACCAGAAGATAACAAGATCCCAATGGCGTTTGCGGGGCGGGGGGGGGGGCTGCGGCATCACACTCACATTAACCGCCCCCCAAACACACAGGTGGGGGGAGGGGGGTGAGAAGAGGGGAGGGAGGGGAGGGGAGAGGAGGAGGAGGAAACGGGACAGATTTGGGAGGGAAAGGAGAGCGGGGTAGGGGGTGAGAGAGGGGGATGAGGAGAGAGATGTGGGGGAGGGGGGGATGGGGAGGAGGGAGGGAGGGGGAGAGGGGTGGGGGGAGAGAGGGGAGGGAGAGTGGAGGGGGAAGGGGGAGAAAGTGGAAGAGTGGGGAGGGAGGGGCAGGGGGAGTGGTGGAAGAGGGACAGAGGGGAAGGGGGCGGGGGGAGAGGGAAGGGGGTGGGGTAGAGAGTGAAGGGGGTGAGGGAGAGGGGTGAGGAGAGGGAAACATAGAAACATAAGATTCTATAAGATCCCCCCTCAATCTTCTAAATTCTAGCGAGTACAAACCGAGTATATCCAGTCTTTCTTCATATGAGTCCTGACATCCCAGGAATCAGTCTGGTTAACCTTCTCTGTACTCCCTCTATGGCAAGAATGTCTTTGGGCATTGGGCATTGTGACATCACACGATGGAACGTTCACCAGGGGCTGGGGCTGGGGCTAGTGCAAAGGCATATGTAAATGGATCCATTCCGATTGGACATCTGCGAGCATTGGGCATTGTGAAATCACACGATGGAACGAATCAAAAGGCAGAAAGGCAGCCGGACGGACGGCGGACGGCAGCCACAGAGTTTTAATATATAACTAGACCAAGTGCAGACCCGTTGGGTCTGTTTCCCCAACGGCGCTGGAGGAGGGGGGGGGGGGGGGGCTGCAGCATCACACTCACATTAACCACCCCCCAAACACACAGGTGGAGGGAGGGGGGGTGAGAAGAGGGGAGGGAGGGGAGGGGAGAGGAGGAGGAGGAAACGGGACAGATTTGGGAGGGAAAGGAGAGCGGGGTAGGGGGTGAGAGAGGGGGATGGGGAGAGAGATGTGGGGGAGGGGGGGATGGGGAGGGAGAGGAGGGGGGATAGGTGTGGGGGAGAGAGGGGAAAGTGGGGAGGGAGAGTGGCGGGGGAAGGGGGGAGAGAAGTGGAAGAGTGGGGAGGGAGGAAGTGAGGGGTAGGGGGAGTGATGGAAGAGGGACAGAGGGGTAGGGGGAAGGGGGGGTAGAGGGGGTGAGGGGAGAGGGATGGGTGGGAGGAGGAGGGAGAGGAGGAGAGGGAGATGGAGAGAGGGGAGGGGGAGAAATGTGGTGGTAGGGGAGAGAGGAGGAAGAGTGTGGAGGGAGGGGGAAGAGTGGGGAGAGAGGGAAGGGGTGGGAGAGAGAGGGAAGGGGGTGGGGGAAGAAAGGGATGGGGTAGGAGGAGGGGTGAGGAGGGAGAGGAGAGAGGGGTGGGGGAGGGGGAGAGAGGTGGGGGAGGGGAGAGAGGTGGAGAGGGAGGGGAGGAGAGAGATGGGGTAGAGGGAAGGTGCGTGGGAGAGAGAGGGATGGGAGAGGGAGAGTGGTGAAGAGAGGGAGAGTGGAGGAGAGAGGTGTGGGGGAGGGATGGGGAAGGAGGGGAGGAGAGAGGTGGGGTAGGGTAGGGAGGGGGAGAGGGATGGGGGAGAGGGGAATGAGTGGATAGGGAGAGTGGGAGGGGGACGGGGGGAGAGAGTGGAATAGTGGAGAGGGAGGGGGAGAGGGGTAGAAGGAGTGGTGGAAGATGGTCAGAGGGGTAGGGGAAAGGGGTGGGGGGAGAGAGGGGTGGGGAAGAGGGTGGGGTGAGGGAGAGAAGTGGAAGAGTGGGGAGGTAGGGGGAGTGGTGGAAGAGGGGTAGGGGGAAGGGGGTGGGGTAGAGAGGGAAGGGGGGTGGGGAGAGGGAAACATAGAAATTAAGTGCAGGAGTAGGCCATTCGGCCCTTCAAGCCTGCACCACCATTCAATATGATCAAGGCTGATCATCCAACTCAGTATCCTGTACCTGCCTTCTCTCCATACCCCCTAATCCCTTTAGCCACAAGGGCCACATCTAACTCCCTCTTAAATATAGCCAATGAACTGGCCTCAACTACCTTCTGTGGCAGAGAATTCCAGAGATTCACCACTCTGTGTGAAAATTTTTTTTCTCATCTCGGTCCTAAAGGATTTCCCCCTTATCCTTAAACTGTGACCCCTTGTTCTGGACTTCCCCAACATCTGGAACAATCTTCCTGCATCTAGCCTGTCCAACCCCTTAAGAATTTTGTAAGTTGTTTTGTAAGTATCCTGTACCTGCCTTCTCTCCATACCCCCTGATCCCTTTAGCCACAAGGGCCACATCTAACTCCCTCTTAAATAGAGCCAATGAACAGGCCTCAACTACCTTCTGTGGCAGAGAATTCCAGAGATTCACCACTCTCTGTGTGAAAAATGTTTTTCTCATCTCTGTCCTAAAGGATTTCCCCCTTATCTTTAAACTGTGACCCCTTGTTCTGGACTTCCCGAACATCTGGAACAATCCCCTTAAGAAATTTGTACGTTTCTATAAGATCCGCCCTCAATCTTCTAAATTCTAGCGTGTACAAGCCGAGTCTATCCAGTCTTTCTTCATATGAAAGTCCTGACATCCCAGGTATCAGTCTGGTGAACCTTCTCTGTACTCCCTCTATGGCAACAATGTCTTTGAGCATTGGGCATTGTGACATCACACAATGGAACGTTCACCAGGGGCTGGGGCTGGGGCTGTGGCTGCTTCTATCGGTGAGAAGCCAGTTTTTTTTTAAATATTGGGGGGGGGGGGGGGGGGAGAAGAATTTGATTAAAAATGTGTACATAAACACGACAAAATGTAATCAGGAGTTTCTATAAGATCCTCCCTCAATCTTCTAAAATCTAGCGAGTACAAGCCGAGTCTATCCAGTCTTTCTTCATATGAAAGTCCTGACATCCCAGGAATCAGTCTGGTGAACCTTCTCTGTACTCCCTCTATGTCAACAATGTCTTTTAGCATTGGGCATTGTGACATCACATGATGGAACGTTCACCAGGGGCTGGGGCTCCTGCAAAGGCATATGTAAATGAATCCATTCCGATTGGACAAATGTGAACATTGGGCATTGTGACATGACACGATGGAACGTTCACCTTGGGCTGGGGCTCCTGCAAAGGCATATGTAAATGGATCCATTCCGATTGGACATCTGTGAGCATCGGGCATTGTGACATCACACGATGGAACGTTCACCAGGGGCTGGGGCTGCTTCTATGGGTGAGAAGCCAGTTTATTTTTGAAATATTGCGGGGGGGGGGGGGGGGGGGGAAGAAGGATTTGATTAAAAACGTGTACTTAAACACGACGAAATGTAATGAGGAGCGGATACTTAGAAAGAAAAGTGAAATCTCTACCAAAATGGAAAAGATGTCGGCGATTCTGCGTCTGGTTTCAGAGTTACAGGGAATCAAAGGAAGAAAGGCGGCCGGCAACCGTCCATGTAAATGGGTCCATTCCGATTGGACATCTGCGAGTATTGGGCATTGTGACATCACACGATGGAACGAATCAAAAGGCAGAAAGGCAGCCGGACGGCAGGCACACAGTTTTATATATTAACTAGACCAAGTGCAGACCCGTTGGGTCTGTTTCCCCAACGGCGTTTGCGGGGGGGGTGGGGGGGGGGGCTGAGGCCTCACACTCACATTAACCACCCCCCAAACACACAGGTGGGGGGAGGAGGGGTGAGAAGAGGGGAGGGAGGGGAGAGGAGGAGGAGGAGGAGGAAACGGGACAGGTTTGGGAGGGAAAGGAGAGCGGGGTAGGGGGTGAGAGAGGGGGATGGGGAGAGAGATGTGGGTGAGGGGGGGGATGGGGAGGGAGGAGGGAGGGAAGGGGAGAGGGGTGGGTGGAGAGGGGAAAGAGTTGGGAGGGAGAGTGGAGGGGGAAGGGGGGAGAGAAGTGAAGTGGAAGAGAGGGAGGAGAAGGATGGGGAGGGGAGAGAGGGAGGGGTGGAGTGAGGGAGAGAAGTGGATGAGTGGGGAGGGGTAGGGGGAGTGGTGGAAGAGGGACAGAGGGGTAGGGGGAAGGGTGCGAGGGGAGAGAGGGAAGGGGATAGGGTTATAGAGTGAAGGGGGGGGGGGGAGAGGGATTGGTGGGAGAGGTGAGAAGAGGGAAACTTAGAAACATAGAAATTAGGTGCAGGAGTAGGCCATTCGGCCCTTCGAGCCTGCACCTCCAGTCAATATGATCATGGCTGATCATCCAACTCAGTATCCTGTACCTGCCTTCTCTCCACACCCCCTGATCTCTTTAGCCACAAGGGCCACATCTAACTCCCTCTTAAATATAGCCAATGAACACGCCTCAACTACCTTCTGTGGCAGTGAATTCCAGAGATTCTCCACTCTCTGTGTGAAAAATGTTTTTCTCATCTCGGTCCTAGAAGATTTCCCCCTTATCCTTAAACTGTGACCCCTTTTTTGGACTTCCCCAACATCGGTTTCTATAAGATCCCCCCTCAATCTTCTAAAATCTAGCGAGTACAAGCCGAGTCTATCGAGTCTTTCTTCATATGAAAGTCCTGACATCTCAGGAATCAGTCTGGTGAACCTTCTCTGTACTCCCTCTATGGCAAGAATGTCTTTGAGCATTGGGCATTGTGACATCACACAATGGAACGTTCACCATGGGCTGGGGCTCCTGCAAAGGCATATGTAAATGGATCCATTCCGATTGGACATATGTGAACATTGGGCATTGTGACATCACACGATGGAACGAATCAAAAGGAAGAAAGGCAGCCGGACGGACGGACGGCAGGCGGCAGCCACAGACTTTTATATAATAACTAGACCAAGTGCAGACCCGTTGGGTCTGCTCCCCCAATGGTGTGATCCCCCAACCCAATATTCCACCATGCATTCGTCTCCTCCAATGGAACTGAAGCCGCTCCCAAATGTAAGATTCCAGCACACCCCTGCCTCCCTCAGCAGTGGATTTTTAAAAAAATCCAATTGCACCTCCCCTGCCTGCTGCAGCAGTGAAAGGTTCAGAGTGTTCCTGTCTTGCAAGTTTGTTTCGAAGTGTGTTGGAAGCTGTTTCGAAGTGTGTTGGAAGCTGATAGGAAGGAGCAGCCGTCAACAAATCAAAAGGCAGAAAGTCAGCCGGATGGACGGCATAGGAATAAAAAAAGAACACAACACATGATAGACTCCAACATAAAACATCACCACACAGTAGAGTCCAAGTTTTCCACTTTGAGGGAAGGCACAAAAAGTTCAGTCAACTTCCTCTGATGATCTTTGATGTTTAGCCGTGGTCGGGGCCTCCCGAGCCCTCCTCAGTCTCCGCTATTGTTCAGGCCTGCTCGCCGGGATGATGGAACTCCGACGTCGGACCGGGAGAACAACCTCAGCGGCTTGGAGCTCCGAATCGGCCACTTCCTACCGGAGTCCGCGGCACTCGAAGTCCACAGGCCGCGCCAGGCGGAGACCCAGGCCGGAGGCCCCCGGCAATGGGAACCCAGGACTCCATCACGCCGAAGTCAGCGCCGCCCGCCCTGGAAGCCCCACAAACCACAGTACCGCGATGTTGAAGCAGCAGGCCCAACACTCCGGAGCTTCAAAAGGTTTCCCCCTTAACCTACCCCCCTCCCCTACATAGAAAAACTAAAGAAACCTCCAAAACAAACTGTTAAGACAGACTAAAATTAAAAAAAGATAGAAAAAACTGACAGATTGTAGGCAGAGGCTGCCATCAATGCGGCGCCCCTAGTGATGCAGATACAAACAAGATTTACATTGTATCAATATCCCACTATCCTTGGGCATATGGCCATGAACTTGCTTAACAGTTCCTATGAATGAAGTCCAACTTTATTAATTTCTGAACTGTTGCTACAGAACTTCCTTGTGGCTTGGTAATTAATTATACAGCCCGCTTCATTGGTAAAATAAATTTAGGTAATATTTTAACTCGTATTTACCATGTATATTTAGTTTATCACAGCAGATTGATTTTTCATTTTTTTAAATATTTTAATTTGAGACATTTTGCAGTACCACAAGTTCAGCAGTTGGTAATATATAAACATTTTTTTTAAATGACAATTCAGTTACATGTAGTAAGCAACTGCATCAATAATGGAATAATTAGAATGGGTCACATTCTGTTGCTCACTATAATTTATATTAATACAATGATCAGGTCAAATAAACGTGTACAAAAGCTGATTTTAAAGCAACAGGAACGAAGCAAATGTCTTTAAACCGTACTAACATTTGTACCTCTGCTTTTATTTGTGTGTACGTTCGATGTTAAGATTGCATTTTAATGTTCATCTAGCATTCTTCCTTTAAAACCAATCATTTCTGAGTTCATGGTAATTGGATAGCATTGAGGACACACTTGCAAATGTTTTGTTTTGGATCCAGCTAATATTTTGCTCTGAGTTCTATTACCTAGTCAATGCAGCCATTGCTGATGATGATACTTTGCACACTTTTTTAACGATCTTCTCATTATTTAATGTTTTAATTGTGCTTCCATGATCTGGTGTAATTAGCAAAAGATCACTGTAATTGTTCCTATATTGATTAATATTGAGTAAATGAGAAATTCTGTTAAACATTCTATACCATAAGTTCAGCTGCAAGAAATGTATTTGCCAATACTTTTATATATTTTGGCTCACATAGAAAACCTAAATAAAGATTTGACAAGAAATAGATACTTTCCTGTCACTACCAGGCACATTTTATGTTTGGAGCTAATGAGCTATTTTAAGAAAAAAAACACAATAATTTGCATGATCAAATGTAATTTTGAGTTAAATATGCTTTTAATTGCACTATTAACCACGAAAAGGACCTTCGTCTTTTTGAACTGTTCGATTGAAAACAATTATATTTAACATTCTCATATCTCATCCCAAGTAGGTATTATGACATAGAACATTTTAGCATTTATTTTACTCTTTTCAGATAGAATCAGAAGTTAAACAAAAATAAATATAATGATAAAATACATGCATTTACATTTCATAGAGTTCAAATGAGATTAAATCCAAATGCACCTGTAGGGAGAGGAACTGAGTTGGCATTCTGGGTCAGTGGTGCTGCCTGGTGTCTGGAGTATTCCCAGCCTTTTGTGTTTTAATTTTAGATTTCCAGCACCTGGAATGTTTTTCTCTTGCATTGACATTTTACATTCTTTATCAATTTCTGGAGGAATTTGTAATAAAAAAAACTATTTGTAATGGGATGTGTATAACCAAGTCCATAAGGATATGCCACTGTAACCTTTAACCTTTTCTTTTTTCCTTTTAATCCAACTTTAGCTTTCTGGTGTTTCAATTTCAGCTACTACATCCACTCGTGAAAGCATGTAATATTAAAGCATTTGTAAAATAAGTTACGATGTTAAGAAAACACTGCCTTTGTTAAGAAACCCAGAAGCATCAAAAGAATACCTTTTGTGAACACCTGAAAAAATATGAGGGGGAAAAAAATCGTGTATGTTGTCCAATACAACATCATGCATACTCTACAAGTCCTACATATGATTGTATTGTATTACTGGCAGGCTAATACTAAACCCAGCACTCTTCTTTCTTCTTCAAGGACATGACTCGTTTTGAACTTCCATGTTTTTTTCATACCATGTATAAGGCTGCAACAGTGGCCTTTGGGGGAGGTGAGCCTTGAGCTTTGAGAATGAAAGCAGCAATGCCAATCTGGCTACTAGACACCAGGGAGCTATTATCTTACTGTGCCGAGACCCAGGCCCTGTGATAATGAACTTCAGGGGAATGCTTAGTGAAGGCTGCAGTTCACTGATAATAGCTTTTGTTGTGCAGGATGTGCTTTGCATGCAGAAAGAGTCAGAATTTTTTAGCTCAAGAATAATGTAACTGCTTTTTGCTTTGCGTGACTGCATTTTATCGTAAAGCCACAGATGGAGGTGCATTTAAATCTTTTTGCTGATGGATTAACTGTCAATGATTTATTAATTTCCCCCGAGTTGACAGAACCTTCCTTACTAAATTTAAGGAGATGAAATATTTAAAATGTTCTTTGGCTTGAAATAAATAGGTGAAATTAAAAATACTTGATTATTCAAGTCAACCTTTCATATCTGCAAATTTGTAACTATATCAATATGTGATTTTGATATAATATATACAACTATGGAGAATATTTGCTTGGGGAAATTCTGACACTAAGTATTTTCTTACTTTATATATATTTTATACATACACACAAATATATATATATATTTATATGACTGCACATTCCACGAATTATTATTATTATTTTTTTTTAAACATTATGTTGGCAAATGCCTTTGGAAGTCGTGCATTAAAATGGGGTATTGACCTATGTACTATTTTATGATTGCAGTGATACCTTATAAGGAATTGATTTAGACAAGTTAATCAACATGCACCACCAGTAATTTAAATATACTTTGAAAAAATACTGATTTATAGCATTGTTCTGGATGATTTTTGCATGTTTTATTAACAGGAAGTGCACCTTATTTGAAAACAAACTTAAGTAACCAAAAAAGAATATTCAAAGCGAAAATACCACTTGTTATCTATCGTTTCATGCAATACCAGAATACCTACTGGAAAGCAAAGTCGCCTGCAGGTGCAACAAATAATGAAAGTGGCAAGTGGATGCTAAATGGCAAAGCAAAGGAGAGGGACTATAACAGTAGGGAAGTCCTGCTCTGGAGGGCATTAGTGGGACCACATCTAGAATACCACGTATAGTCCTGTTCTCATGAAGAAATATAGTGCATTCAGAAAGTATTCAGACCCAATCACTTTTTCCACATTTTGTTACGTTACAGCCTTATTCTAAAATGGATTAAATTCTTTTATTTTATCATCAATCTACACACAATACCCCATAATAAAAAAGCGAAAACAGGTGTTTAGAAATTTTTGCAAAGTAATTCAAAAGAAATAACTGAAATATCACATTTACATAAGTATTCAGGCCCTTTACTCAGTGCTTTGTTGAGGCACCTTTGGCAGCGATTACAGCCTCAAGCTCAAGTATTCTTGGGTATGACATTACAAGCTTGGCACACCTGTATTTGGGTCATTTCTCCCATTCTTCTCTGCAGATCCTCTCAAGCTCTGTCAGATTGGATGGGGAGTGTCAGTGCACAGCTATTTTCAGGTCCCTCAAGAGATGTTCGATCGGGTTCAAGTCCGGGCTCTGGCTGAGCCACCCAAGGACATTCACAGACTTGTCACGAAGCCACTCCTGTGTTGTCTTGGCTGTGTGCTTAGGGTCCTGGTCCTGTTGGAAGGTGAACCTCCGCCCCAGTCTGAGGTCCAGAACACTTATCAAGGATCTCTCTGTACTTTGCTCCGTTCATCTTTCTCTCGATCCTGACTAGCCTCCCAGTTCCTGCCACTGAAAAACATCCCCACAGCATGCTGCTGCCACAACCATACTTCACCGTAGGAATGGTATTAGCCAGGTGATGAACGGTACCTGGTTTCCTCCAGACGTGACACTTGGCATTCGGGCCAAAGAGTTCAATCTTGGTTTCATCAGACCAGAGAATCTTGTTTCTCATGCCTTTTGGCAAACTCCTAGTGGGCTGTCATGTGCCTTTTACTGAGGAGTAGCTTCTGTCTGGCCACTCTACCATAAAGGCCTGATTGGTGGAGTGCTGCAGATATAGTTGTCCTTCTGGAAGGTTCTCCCATCTACACATAGGAACTCTGGAGCTCTGTCAGAATGACCATCGGGTTCTTGGTCACCTCCCTGACCAAACCCCTCTCCCCCGATTGCTCAGTTTGGCCAGGCGGCCAGCTCTCTGAAGAGTCCTGGTGGTTCCAAAGTTCTTCTATTTAAGAATGACGGAGGCCACTGTGCCCTTCGGGACCTGCAATGCTACAGAAACTATTTTATTCCCTTCCCCTAATCTGTGTCTCGACACAATCCTGTCTCGGAGGTCTACGGACAATTCCTTCTTCTTCATGGCTTGGTTTTTGCTCTGATTTGCGCTGTCAACTGTGAGACCTTATATAGACAGGTGCGTGCCTTTCCAAATCATGTCCAATCAATTTAATTTATCACTGGTGGACTCCAATCAAGTTGTAAAAACATCTCAAGGATAATCAATGGAAACAGGATGAACCTAAGCTCAATTTTGAGTTTCATAGCAAAGAGTCTGAATACTTATGTAAATGTGATATTTCAATTATTTATTTTGAATTACTTTTCTAAACATCTGTTTTCACTTCTTCATCCTGGGGTATTGTGTGTAGATTGATGATAAAAATTTTTTTTTTTTAATCCATTTTAAAATAAGTTTGTAACGTAACAAAATGTGGAAAAAGTGAAGGGGTCTGAATACTTTCTGAATGCACTGTATCCACACATTGAAGGCAGCTCAGAGAAGGTTCACTAGGTTGATTTAGTGATGGAGTTGTATTTGAAGGAAGCTTGTGCAAATTTAATTCGTATTCTTTGAAGTTTAAAAGAGTGAGAGCTGGTCATTGAAGCAAAATTCTGAGGTGATTCGAAAGGGTTGATTCTTAGAGGATGTTAATACTCATGAGATATAGAACTATAGGGCCTATAATCAGAACACAGAGTTGCTGATTTAAGATGAGATGAGGAATTTCATCTCTCAGAGGGTGGTCGGTGTTTTGAATTTGTTGGTATCCCAGGAGCTGTGTAGTAAAATTGTTGAATATATCCAAGGCTAAGAAAGACAGATTTTTGGTTTAAAGATCATAGGGAACAAGCAGAAGAATGGAACAGGCCAATATCAGATCAGCCATGATTTTACTGAATGCCTGGGGGGACAACATGGCCCTATCTGCTATTTCTTATCTGGTTACAGTCTTAATTAGTCCAACTATTGCCATGGATCACATCCCTCTCAACACACAGCTATAAAATGAGTTGGTGATACTGATAGAAAAACATAACATTCTGGAAATATTCAGTAGGTCATGGGCAACTAAGGGGTTTAAGGTTAGTGGAATTTCAAAAGAGCTGAGAAAAGTTATTTAATCAAATATGTTTTAAGTTTAAAAGAAAGCTAAGAAATAGAGAACAATGGGGATTTATTGGTAGGAATGCGAGCAAGAGAGAGGCTGATGCAAGTACTGGTGATCCTCGCTGAGGAGCTTAGGAATTCTAGGTATACTGATATGAATTAAAACAGGAGAAAGAAATTAAGCAAAACAAAATGCTGACATTTTAAAACACAAACTTGCAAACCAAAAGGCTGCAGATCATGAAAATCTGAAGTAAAAAGAGTGAATGTTAGAAAATATTTAACAGATTAGGTGGCATCTGCAAAGAGAAGAACAGAACTATCTCAGGTTGATAACTTCTAATCAAAACTGGCTAGTTCTTATGCAATGTGCAAAAACTGGTTATCTGAAAGTGATGAATTCAGTGTTAAGTCCCGAGGGCTGTAATGTGCCAAGTTTTGTGACTTAGCAAATTACAACCTGAACAGTTTCAGATAACTCCAAATTTGTTTCTCTATATTTCCTGAGGGACTAAATTGTATAACTTCCCTAAATGGGCATAGACAGCAATTTGCACAAGATAGTTATTGAGGGAATGTAATCATTCTAACTTGGATTATATTTCAGAGACAACTTGCATTGCTATCGTGTGATAGCCAATGGCACCCTGCGTTTTGTGTAAACCTCGAATCTTCACAAAATTGTGAAAATGTATCTGTTAAAATGTTGATTTCCTTATTCAACTGTGGATGGCAAGCTGCCAGGTGTTACAGCTATCTTCAACTCTAGCCAACAGGAGCCAAGTGTATAAAATTTGTAACACAATGACCTTAGCCACTGGTTGTGTTGCAGCTTTTCTATGAGGTTACTGATACAGGTGTTGCAATGACCAATTTCAATGAGGCCATCCTTGTTGAAAGCAAAGACCGTATTCAAGTCTCATCTGTAGTGTGGATAGTTTGAGGTTTTGGTTAACATTTAAAAGTTGTCTACCAGTGAACATTAGATTGCTCAAGTTAAAAATCAAATAATCTTAACATAATCTAAAAATCTAAACATAATCTTAAAGGAAGAGGCCTTAATGTCCTGTGTGCAAATAATTGATACAAGAAAATTGGCAATGCATTGGGTTAAATATGTATTTGTTAATTTGTAATGGTGAACATGAGAGAAACTGAGCAGTTTGATAACTTGCCTAAATTCATTAGTTTCACCCAGGTCACTCCCTCTTCTCCCCTCTGGCCAGAGGTACAGAAGTCTGAAAACGCATATCTCCAGATACAGGGACAGTTTCTTCCCAGCTGTTATCAGGCAACTGAATTGTCCTATCACCTTCTAGACCACTAGCGGTCCTGACCTACCAGCTAACTCATTGGAGACTATTGGCCTATCTTTAATCAGGCTTTACTGGACTTCATCTTGCACTATACGTTATTCTCTTTATCCTGTATCTACACTGCGGACGGTTTGATTTTATTCATGCATAGCCTTTTCACTGACTGGATAGCTCGCAACACACCTCTTTTCACTGTAACTCGGTACACGTGACGATAATAGACTAAACAACTTATTTGTCACTGCAGTTCGTAAGATAATCATTTATTCTCACTGCCATAACAAACAATCCTGAAGGAAAATGCTTAACTAACTCCTCACTGTCTTATCTAAAAAGATTTGTAAAACATGCAATTCAATTTTTAAGTATTTTGTCCTCTTTGCAATTTTCTCCACCTTATTTGGAACTCAACTAAGCAATTTCTTCAAAATAGCATTGATCGTCATTCTAAATATTTCTCCTTTGGTTCAGGAATATTTATGGCTGAATTTAACAATGAAATTTCACAAGCCATTGTTCTACATGAAGATGCAAGTGTTTTGGTTGGAAAAAGTAATAGTACTCAAATGTAACTGTATCTTGGTATGTTGCTGTGCTGCAGAATATCCGACACAAGAACAGGGTGTTTACCACTTTGTTCCGAACAAGGTAGATATGCACTATACATTTTAACCCATCCATGCCTCATTGAGCACTCCTGAACTCACATTGAAGTCATTTTAACTGGCCTGAGAAAGAATGGCTTCAATTGATACCTGAGACATTTTCTTGATAAAACTTAACTAGTGCAGACTAACATTTAAAAAAAATAGCATCAATCAGCACAGAGATAACGTTTGACTGCCAAACTCAGTGTAAGCAGGCAAGTTAAAATTCATAGTTCAGGGTAGTATCTATCAACCAAGTAATGCTTAACTCTCCTTTGATGGTGTCTCTTCATTATAGAGATTTCAGTGCAGATATTCCAAAATCGTGACCAGCATGCCTTTCTTGTAAATCCAAACTGCAGGTTTAATTTTTCTGATGTTTTTAAGAATTTATTTTCTGTATTTACAGAGGTTTTCTTGCAATTGTGCTTGCTTCAGAAAATGTTCAGTGAATGTTAATATTTTAAAGAAACATTTATTTTCCACATAGATTATTTTAGGCCTTTACTTGTTACGAAGAGCCAACCATAATGATCATGAGATAGTTAAGTACATGTTAGAACGTGCTTGTCCACATCTGAATAAAGATTATTTTGGGAAATTTAAAAATATGACTTTTAAATGTTGTTATTTTATCTGCCTCAACTATTTCATCTGGCTTTTGGCAAGTATCCTCCAAGCGTGTTTTATTTAATATTGTGCAAGGCTGTCAAAAAGATATTCTGCACACTTGTGCTCATTACTACTGACAAGATTGAACTGCAGTACACAACAATATTTTACCAAATAGTTGACTGCGTTTCCTATCTAATTTTGAATTAGTCTGTTAAGCAGTTCTTGGCTTTGACAGGTATGGAATGAAAAAGCAAGTTTAAAAAAAAAAAAAAAAAGACTTTATATAACTATGCAAGTTTTGACATACATTTTGCCCAGTTCTACAGACATTGCACGGTTCCAACTTCAATTGATAAGTTATTTTGCTCTTGTTTAAGAACAAAAATGTAATGCGGGGTACTTGTTTTGAAGGAATTAACTAAAATGGCAAAAATTGGGCACTGTAAATCAAGCAAGTCAGCAGAATGAAAAGAGCACTGGTATATACATTCCTTGCCATTTATTTTGGCAAATAATTATTAGATGTTAACAATAAGAAAATGGCAAATAGAAACTGAGCATTTTTTTCTTATTTTGCAGATGATCAAGATGTACCGGCAACAAATGAAAATGATTCATGTGAGGAAGAGGATGAATGTATTCCAGGATGCACATTATTTGTAAAAAATCTAAATTTTTCAACAGCTGAAGAATCTTTGAAGAAGGTAAGTTTTCTTCTAGGTTCCGAAAGGCCAAGTTAGTGGTGCAAATGTTATGGTTATTGACAAACGAACTGTGCCAGCTATTGATTCCATTTGCCTACAGAATTTCTGTGGATAATCCTGTGATTAGAAAGCCATTTTGTAGGTATGTTGCAAAGCCTACCTGAAGCGTCTTTGAAAATCTGCCGCTGCGGGTGTGCGCGATTTTGGCGCCGTTTAGAGGGGGCGGGTTTAAAACGCGATTTTCTCTAGGCTGTTCAATCGAAGATGTTCAGCCTAGTTAATTATTAACGAAAAATCGCTGGAAGACCCCGTCGCAAAAGCTATTATTAGGTTTAAAGGCCTTGAATAATAGTTATAGTAGTTTAAAAATCAATCTCTAAACCCGCGACCGCCAGCAACCGCAGGGTCTCATAAAGCAAACCACAGAAGGTAGGTTGTATATTTTTACATTAAAAAGGGCTTCTAAAGATCCCTTTATACAAAGTTTAATATTGCGAGTAGCTCATTTTGGGCCCATTATATCGCGCAGTATTTTTCTGGGCATTTGGGGCACAAATCTACTGCAATGTGAACGTTCTAAACCAGCGCGTTCCACAGGGACCCACTGGAAAGCTGATTTAAATGGGCATTTATTTACAGCAATTGAACACTGAATTCCTTCCATTTGGCCTATAAATTAATGTAAATGAGATTTAAAAATCATGTTTTATTGTGAATTATTTGTGAATATTATTTGGACATTTAGGCTATTTAAAAATGTTAATCATTTATTAAGAAATGGATAGATGTTTAGATCTAGTAATTGAAGTCTGAAATTAGCTACAATTAGGTAACTAACTAATTATATGCTTTAATTTCAGGTCATCCAAGTAAGATTATTTTATATTTGTTTCAGAATGCTTCAATCTATGATAACTGAAAATTTCATTCAGTTCTCTTAATTTTTAAGAAAGTTATGGGCTTTTGACTGTTCACGATCACAACTTTTTTGTTATGTCCATAGAAAATCAATAGGGAACAAGATGCTCATTTCCGAGTATGAAAATGGCCATAACTTTTTAAATACTTGAGATATGAAAGTGAATTAGGTGTCAAATTAAACTTATTTTTATGCTTTATCTGATGGGATAAATTACAGACTTGATTTTTAAAATCTCAAAATTTTGTAACATTGCTACATTTTGGCATGCGACAGTAGAGGAACAGGGACTCGTCATAATTGCAAACTTCTTGATCTCTAAAACCAATTGCATTGAAGGATCACTGTTTAGCATGAAAGAGTCTGAACCAGGAAATGTTTTTTGAAAATTTTAATTTTAGCTCGGTCAGATCATGAATGGGCAGTGAATTTAAGTGGAAAAGAAAAAATAAGTTGAGAGCAAACTGATCAAGAAAGGGGAGGGAGGTATCGGAGATTGTCCAAGTAAATTTTTCAGTGCAGGATGGAACAAATGACACCTCCCTCCCCTTTCTTGATCTCACAGTCTCCATCACAGGAAATAGACTATCAACTGACGTCTATTACAAACCCACTGACTCCCACAACAATTTCGACTGCACTTCTCGCACCATGCTTCCTGCTAAGACTCTATCCCCTACTCCCAATTCCTCTGCTTATACTATACTGCATCTGCGTCCCAGATGAGGTGTTCCATACATGTCCTCATATGGAACGCCTTACCTTGGGCGCAGATGCGACGGAGATGGAAGAATTGGGAGTAGGGAATAGTCTTTGTGAGATGTCCTCATTCTTTAGGGAGCGGGGACTTCCCCCCCCCCATCATAGATGAGGCCCTCCCTGAAGTATCCTCGGTATCCCGCAGCTTTGTCCTTGCTCCCCCTCCCCCTAGTCGCAACATAGACAGTCCCCCTAGTCCTTGCCTTTCATCCCATCAGCTGTCGTATAGAACACAATCCTCAAATTTTTGCCAACTCCTGTGGATCCTAACACTAGTCACATCTTCCCATCGCCACCCCTTTCCGCCTTCTGCAGAGACCGTTCCCTCCGCAACTCCCTGGTTAACTCATCCCATCCCACTCAAACCATCCGCTCCCCAGGTACCTTCCCCTGCAACCGCAAAGGATACAACACCTGTCCCTATACCTCCTCCCTTGACTCTATCCAGGGCCCCCGACAGTTCCTTTCAGGTTGGGCAGAGGTTCACTTGAACCTCCTCCAACCTCATCTACTGTATCCGTTGTTCAAGATGTGAACTCTTATATATCGGCGAGGCAAAAACGTAGACTGGGAGAACGTTTTGCTGAACACCTTCGCTCAGTCCGCCTGAACCTACCTGATCTCCCGTTTGCTAAACACTTTAATTATCCTGCCCATTCCCACACATAATTTTCTTATCCTAGGCCTCCTCCATTGTCTGAGTGAGGCTACACGCAGATTGGAAGAACAGCATCTCATATTTCGCTTGGGCATCTTACAGCCCAGTGGTATGAATATTGATTTCTCTAACTTCAAGTAACCCCGGCATTTCCTCTCTCTCTCTCTCTCTCTATCCCTCCCCCATCAAAGTCGCACCAGCTTCTTGTTTTCGACCAACAACCAGCTAACAATGGCCTTTCCTTTATCATCGTTACTATTTCACATATCTTTCATTTATTGTTCTTTATCTCTCTACATCATCGTCTATATCTCTCGTTTCCCTTATCCCTAACTAGTTTCAAGAAGGGTCTCAACCTGAAATGTCACCCATTCCTTCTCTCCAGAGATGCTGCCTGTCTTGCTGAGTTACTCCATATTTTTTGTGTCTATCTTTGTTTTTTCCAACATTTGCAGTTCTTTCCTCGATGTTTGTAGGTTAATTGGCTTCTATAAATTGTCTCTAGTGTGTAGGATAGAACTAGTGTACGGGTGATCGTTGGTCAGCATGTACTCGGTGGGCTGAGGGGCCTTTTTACACGCTGTGTCTCTATAGTAGAGTAAACAAAACTAATTTTAGTTTAATTAAAAAGGATCTGACTGCACAGTTTGAAGAAGGGTCCTGACCCAAAATGTCGTATCCATAACTGGGATTTCGTCTGACCTGCTGAGTTACTCCAATATTTTGTGTCTTCAAATTTTAAAAGTTTATCTAAAGTATGAGAGATTGTTAGGCAGCAATTATGGCATTCCATCAAAAATGTACTTGCTTATAAATGGACAAATGTAATCTTTCTCCACCAAATTCAATATAACTTTTCTATAAAAACAACAACAACGCATGTTTTCACTGCCCATTACCACAGATGAGCATTTCCTATAGCTCTAAATTGTAGTATTTCTCAATTTCCACACATACCTTTGTTTTTTCACCCCCTCTCCACCTCTCCCCCTCTCCTCTCTATCCTCCTCCCCCCCCCCCCCAGACCATTAATCAACAGATTATCACCATCATAACCGTGGCCTCAGCCTATAAGAGATATTTCTTCTGGCTGGTCTATTTCTCACCAGACTTCACTGAAACTTACAGCTGGCTCGTTTATTCTTTATCCTAGTTCTGAGAAAGGGCATTTGACCTGAAATGTAAATTTATTTTCTCTTTTGACAGATGCTGTCTGATGTCTTCATTGTTTTCAAAATGTTCTGTTTTATATCAGATTTCCAGCACTTGCAATTATTTTAGATTTTCATTAAAAAGTCAAACATTTTGATGAATTCATGGAATCCAATGGTTATTATGGTTGAACAAAAGCATAGTAGTTAATAGCAAAGGATTTTGGGAGTATGAAGATGTCCTTAACTATTGGTAGCAGCTTCTAAATCTATCCATAGGAATGAAAATAAAAAACCTGCAGATATTGGAAATCTGCAATATCCTTCAGGAAACCTCTACTAAAACTATATTGCAAATGTGGGTGTAGCTTGAGGCTTTTAATACCGTACTCATCTGTTTTAAAGCTTTTTAAAATAATAAATTCACTGTTTGCTTGAGAAAAGGAAAGCTTTTTTGTTTAGTGAGAAATGTATGTGGTACTTTATTTAGTACACCTTTGGTCATTCAATGTGATGTCTAAGTTGGTGATAGATATCGAATTTCTATTGTAAGCTTGACTAAATTTGGAAATAAATAAAAACACGTTGAGATAAATTGTCTTCAATGTAGTAAAACATCTAAAGGAGATGACCTTGTGCCACTAAGTATCCAATGAAATTTGAACTGGAAGGAGGGTTTGGCCATTTGGCCCCTCGTTCCCGCTTGATCCACAGCCTTGCTTTTCCGTACTAACTTTTTATGCTTTGGGTCCCTTAATAATATCTAAAAATCTGTATGTCTTTATCGTCGAGGGCAGCACAGCTGGTAGAGCTGCTGTCTCACAGCGCCAGAGACCCAGGTTCGATCCTGACGTCGCGTGTTGCCTGTGTGGAGTTTGGACGTTCTGCCTATGACTGGGTGTTTCCTCCGGGTGCTTATTTTTCCTCTTACAATCCAAAGATGTGGATTTGTAGGTTAGTTAGCCTCCATAAATTGCCCCTAGTGTTTAGAGAGTGGATGTAAAGGTGGAATAACATAGAACTACTGTGAACAGGTGATGGATGGTCCGCATTGACTCAGTGGGCTGAAGGGCCTGTTACTAGGCTATATCATTCAATAAAATACATTGGGCGACTCCGTTTCCAACATTTCTTGAGAGAATTTCAGTTATTTACTATCCTGCAGGTAAAGACATTTTTATTCTGTCTTTAAAAGTTGTCCCTTTAATTTGATCCCTGTTTCTGGGTACCCCAGCCAAGAGAAGCTTCTACCTTGCTAATCCTGATCAGAATGTTTTATGTTTCAACGCGATCACCTTTCATTCTTTTCCAAAACCAAGAGTATAGGCCCTTAATCGCTATTCATAAAAGAAACATTTTTCAATAATCTCTAAACTAAAGTGGTGACATAAGAAACTGCAGAGGCTGGAATCTTGAACAAAAAAGAAACAGCAGGAGGAACACAGCAGGTCAGGTAGCATCTGTGGATGGGAATGGATAGACGACGTTTCGGGTCAGTGCCCTTCAGACTAAGAATGGTCACGGCCAAAAATCTCATCTAAACATTCCTCTCAACAGACTGCCTGACCCATTGAGTTCCTTCAGTAGTAGGTGCTCAAAGTGAAAGGGACGTTTCAGATTTTTTTCCCTTTTTGAAACTTATTTGGGTATTCTGTAGACTAAGACAGATCTGTTATGTATAATTAATTCTAAATGAATACAAAATCAAAAAGGGAACAAGAGCTTTTTGATATTGTTCAGTAATTATGCAATGTGATATGAAGTAGTAAATTTCCACTAAGTGGAAAATTTAAGTATGGCGGAAGTACATAGGATTTTAGAAAGCTCCAAAACCATTCATGATAATACACATCTGCTATACTATTTGATGTTACTATATTTGAAACCACAAAAATATTAAAGATCAAAACAGAATAATAAATATTTAGTGTTTTTCTGCAATGTTATTTGCATGGATGTGATGACAAATAAATGTGCTTTTACAAATCTCATCATCCTAAACTAAAGTTTATTTTAACATTTCAAAATAATCTGAGCTACCAACCAAACATCTAGGGAACACTTCTGTAGTGTTGACAAGTTTCTCTTGTATAATTGTTACTTGAACACAAAATCAATGATGACATTCCAGAGCAGGGCTGTGAATTATGGGCCTGTAAGGATGCCATTTTTCATAAGTGACATTAAACCAAAGTCCCATCTTCCTCCCATGATGGATGGAAAAGATCCCATGACATGAAGAACAGCAGGTGTTCAGGGCAATATTGATCTCAGCCAGCAACGTTGAAAAAAATGTTTGGTCATTATCATATTGCTATTTTTTGTCATATTTTGCCAAATTGATAGAGAACAGAGATTGCACCTTTTAAGAACCTATCGGACCGTAATGGCCTTCTGCAATCATTTAAGTTGCAGTATAAATTAAGTTTCTCCCTATGTAGGAAAATTTGATGTAACGTAATGCTAAGGCAATAAGAGATTTAAATATCTGTTCAATTGAAAGTAAAATTTCTAAACATCTGCCCAAGAGTAGTTTATTACCTAATAGATTGAAGAAGGGTCTCTGCCCAAAACATCACCTATTCCTTCTCTCCATAGATGCTGCCTCACTCGCTGAGTTCCTCCAGCATTTTTGTCTACTTTCGATTTTTCCAGCATCTGCAGTTCTTTCTTAAACAAATATAGAGCATAATAACATATAGTATTGTGTAGAAGAATAGTGTCTAGTTTTGGATTCTGTTGGAGGAGACTGTTTTTCAAAGAGCTGCAGCAGCCAGGTCTGTGGCATAACGACTGGCTCTGATGTACACAGGGAGCGTTAAAGATAGGAGAGTGGTACAGTTAGGACGTTTGATAACAAGGAATCAGACAAGATTCTGTGGTCGTGAACGAGACTCCAAGATGGTGTGTTGCCTCCCCTGGTGCCAGGTCAAGGATGTCTCCAAGCAGTTACAGAACATTCTCAAGGGAACGGATGAGCAGCTGCAAGTCGTGGTACACATTGATTAACGACATTAGTAATAAAAAGAGTGGAGTCGTGCAGAGTGAATATGGAGAGCTAGGTAGAAAGTTAAAAAGCAGGATCTTTTCAAGGGCCGTAATGTCTGGATTTTGTAGTGAGAGTAGGAATAGGAGAACAAGACAGATGGATGAGTGGCAGAGGGAACGGGTCAGGTTCTTTGACCATTGGGATTTCCTCTGGGACAGAAGTGCTCTGAACAACTGGAACAGGTTGCTCCTGAACTGGAGGGAGACCAATATCCCGGGAGGGAGACTCGCTCGTGCTGCTAGAGAGGGTTTAAACTAGTCCAGCAGAGGACGTGGGGCCGAAAGTAATAGTTTGGCTGATGGGCAGGTTGAGACAAATCTAAATGTCAAAGCAAGTAAGTTCAGTGTACAGGGCAGCCAGGGGCAAGGCAGGGAATGACAAAGGTTCGAAAGACTAAACTGCAATTATTTCAATGCAAAAAGCCTGATCGGTAAAGCAGATGTATTCAGGTCATAGGTACACAAAAATGCTGGAGAAACTCAGTGGGTGCAGCAGCATCTATGGAGCGAAGGAAATAGGCGACGTTTCGGACCGAAACCCTTCTTCAGACTGATGGGGGGTGGGGGGGAGAAGGAAGGAAAAAGGGAGGAGGAGGAGCCCGAGGGCGGGGGGATGGGAGGAGACAGCTCGAGGTTTAAGGAAGGGGAGGAGACAGCAAGGGCTAGCAAAACTGGGAGAATTCAACGTTCATGCCATCCGGACGCAAGCAACCCAGGCGGAATATGAGGTGCTGTTCCTCCAATTTCCGGTGTTGCTCACTCTGGCAATGGAGGAGACCCAGAACAGAGAGGTCGGATTGGGAATGGGAGGGGGAGTTGAAGTGCTGAGCCACCGGGAGTTCAGGTAGGTTATTGCGGACTGAGCGGAGGTGTTCGGCGAAACGATCGCCCAACCTCCGCTTAGTCTCCCCAATGTAAATCAGCTGACATCTAGAGCAGCGGATGCAGTAGATGAGGTTGGAGGACATACAGGTGAACCTTTGTCGCACCTGGAACGACTGCTTGGGTCCTTGAATGGAGTCGAGGGGGGAGGTGAAGGGACAGGTGTTGAATTTCTTGCGGTTGCAATGGAAAGTGCCCGGGAAGGGGGTGGTACGGGAGGGAAGGGAAGAATTGACAAGGGAGTTGCGGAGGGAGCGGTCTTTGCGGAAGGCAGACATAGGGGGAGATGGGAAGATGTGGCGAGTGGTGGGGTCACGTTGGAGGTGGCGGAAATGGCGGAGGATTATTTGTTGTATTTGCCGGCTGGTGGGGTGAAAGGTGCG
This sequence comes from Amblyraja radiata, assembly GCF_010909765.2. Classification (NCBI taxonomy): domain Eukaryota; kingdom Metazoa; phylum Chordata; class Chondrichthyes; order Rajiformes; family Rajidae; genus Amblyraja; species Amblyraja radiata. Next base: position 9,495,230 of record NC_045980.1, read on the forward strand.
AGTGCGGGGATGGGGAGAGAGAGCAGTGTTGCGGTGTATGGATGAGACCCTGGTGCGAGCCTCATCTATGATGGCGGAGGGGAATCCCCGTTCCCTGAAGAACGAGGACATTTCCGATGCCCTGGTGTGGAACGTCTCATCCTGGGAGCAGATGACCTGTATTCAGGTCACAGATTGGTACATGGAGCTTGAATATTATAGCCATAACAGAAACGGACTGCCGGTCAGTTTTCGAGGGTACAGCTGAACTCATAGTCATACAACATGGAAATACGCCAACAACATGTCCCATCTACACTAGCCCTACCTGCCTTCATTTGGCCCATATCCTCTAATCCTACACTTTCCAAATACCTGTCCATATGTTTTTCTAAACGCCGTAACAGTACCTTCCTCATCAACCTCCTCTGGCAACTTGTTTCATACACCCACCACTCTATGTGTGTTTTTTTTTTTTTTTTAAAGTCGCCCCTCAATTTCCTATTATATTTCCCCCTCCCCCCCCCCCCCCCCCCCCCCCCCCCCCACCTTAAACCTATGCCATCTGGTTTTTGATTTGCCTACTCTGGGTAAAAGACTACTGAGTACCCTATCTAATCCTCTCACAATCTTATACCCTTCATTCTCCTGCGCTCCTAGCCTGCTCAACCTCTACTTATCTCAGGCCCTGAAGTCCTGGCAATATCCTCATAAATCTTCTCTGTATCCTTTTAAGCTTCACAACGTATTTCCTATAACAAGGTCCGAAACTGAATACCATACTCCAAACGTGGCTTCACCAATGTCTTGTACAATTACCTCCCAACTTTTATACTCAGTACTCTGATTGATGAAGGCCAATGTGCCGAAAGTCTTCTTGACCACCTTATCTACCTGTGACGCCACTTTCAATGGTGCTTTTATTGTCACGTGCTAACGCAGTTAAATTATTTTTTAACCAGTTTAGTTTATTGTCACCCAATCTACCCAGCGTTCCCTTTTTCAGGGAACGATATACTTGAATTAGTTGCCAGAACGATGAATTTCCTGAGTGCAAAGTGAGAAAGATGAAGAGAGATGGATTCCTTCCATCATAATAACAGTAAATATTCTTCCATCTTTGAGGAGAACCTTGGGAGTGCTATGGCAGTGGAAGAAACTTGGATAGAGAGTTTCAGATGGGGACATACGGAAAAGATGGGCCTGGATTTTGGAGATGGCCACATGTTTTGGAAATAAATGAGAGAATAGTTTTGAGGCAAGCAGATTGAATGATTGGCATTTATCAAATAATTTATCAAGAATTCTGTATAATGGTCACAGCCCAGGGGCAACAGTACCTTCACTGTTTAAGTCTTGAAATCATAGTAATTAGCAGCATAAAAAGAGACAACTTTTAAACTGTGATGAGGATTTTTCACCACCACTCTTTCAGGCTGTTCCAGAACTGCCACCATGACGACTCTAATCATCTAATTAGTACTTTTTTCTCCTTTGCTACAACTAAAATCTTTATCCCTAATTATAGATCCACCCTGTCTTGGCCATTCATAATTTTATAAATCATAATTTAATCTCCCCGAGTCTGCTATGAGAAAACAAAAAAAAAAATAGGCTGGAAATTCCTTGTTCTGATTTAGATTTTGAATTCAAGTTCCGACCTCCTGAAAACCTGCCGAGTGCAATTTTTCTACCATCGCCATTTGACTTCACTGTGGGTGCTCAACTTTGGTGAAGATATTACTGCAAGTTCAATAAAAATAAAATGTAATATATATATAATGATGTAATTCATCCATGCCTTATTTTCCTGAACCTTTATTGTGTAGAATGAATGCCAAATATACGTACTCCATTCTGAGGGATTTGAGGTTAATGTTTTATGTACACCACTTGTGTTTCTCCTCAGTTGAGCCCTTTACTGCTAACTAATTTGTTTTTTAAATAATCTTGCTAGGATGCTTGACATGGTTTTGTCACAATATGTAGCTTTTGCTAAATATATAAATTCAGAAAGGAAAATGTTGCTGGTAACTGGTTGTCTGTCAGTTGAGTCTTGTACATTTGGACACAGGTCCCCCATTCCCTGGTTTAAAACAGCGTGCATGTTCAATATGTTGCTAGCTGCCTGCTCACAACATACAAATGGAATTGTCACTGTCCAATGCAGTTTAAAATAAGCAATAATGAAAAGTCTAAACGAACTGGGCCTTTTTCTTTGTATTCCCTGACCACTTGTCATGGATATTTTATTTCCTGGTACTGTCTAATATTTCTCCATTTTTCAAATAAAGGTTATTTTAAATACTAAAGAAGTTTATTTAAAAAGCTGTGGATGTTGGAAATCTGAAATATAAACCTAATGCTGGAAATGCTCAGACATGGGACCATTTTATCAGGTGTGGGACCAGCATTCTGGCAGGCAGGTTTGCCACTGCTACACGGGTGGTTTTAAACTGAATAAGGGGGGTGGGGTATCAAATGGGCTAGTGGAGGATGGAGTTAAAGGGAAAGGGTTTCTTAAATGTGTGAGCGTAGAGACAGAGGGGTGTAAAATGAGGGTAGAAGCAATAGGTAGCAAGGTGAAAAGTAAAAGTGGCAGGCCGGAAAATCCAGGGCAAAAATCAAAAAGGGCCACTTTTCAACAAAATTGTATAAGGGGTAAGAGTGTTGTAAAAACAAGCCTGAAGGCTTTGTGTCTCAATGCAAGGAGCATTCGTAATAAGGTGGATGAGTTGAATGTGCAGATAGCTATTAATGACTATGATATAGTTGGGATCACGGAGACATGGCTCCAGGGTGACCAAGGCTGGGAGCTGAACATCCAGGGATATTCAATATTCAGGAGGGATAGAGAGAAAGGAAAAGGAGGTGGGGTAGCGTTGCTGATTAGAGAGGAGATTAACGCAATGGAAAGGAAGGACATTAGTTTGCAGGATGTGGAATCGGTATGGGTAGAGCTGCGAAACACTAAGGGGCAGAAAACGCTGGTGGGTGTTGTGTACAGGCCACCTGACAGTAGTAGTGAAGTTGAAGATGGTATCAAACAGGAAATTAGAAATGCGTGCGACAAAGGCAAAACCGTTATAATGGGTGACTTCAATCTACATATAGATTGGGTGAATCAAATTGGCAGGGGTGCTGAGGAAGAGGATTTTTTGGAATGTATGCGGGATAGTTATCTAAATCAACATGTAGAGGAACCAATGAGAGAGCAGGCTATTTTAGACTGGGTATTGAGTAATGAGGAAGGGTTAGTTAGCAGTCTTGTTGTACGTGCCCCCTTGGGCAAGAGTGACCATAATATGGTTGAGTTCTTCATTAGGATGGAGAGTGACATTGTTAATTCAGAAACAATGGTTCTGAACTTAAAGAAAGGTAACTTTGAGGGTATGAGACGTGAATTGGCCAAGATTGACTGGCAATTAATTCTAAAACGGTTGACGGTGGATATGCAATGGAAGACATTTAAAGACTGCATGGATGAACTACAAAAATTGTTCATCCCAGTTTGGCAAAAGAATAAATCAGGGGAGGTAGTGCATCCGTGGATAACAAGGGAAATCAGGGATAGTATCAAAGCGAAGGATGATGCGTACAAATTAGCCAGAAAAAGCAGCATACCGGAGGACTGGGAGAAATTCAGAGACCAGCAGAGGAGGACAAAGGGCTTAATTAGGAAAGGAAAAATAGATTATGAAAGAAAACTGGCAGGGAACATAAAAATTGACTGCAAAAGTTTTTATAGATATGTGAAAAGAAAGAGATTAGTTAAAACAAATGTAGGTCCCTTGCAGTCAGAAACGGGTGAGTTGATCATGGGGAACAAGGATATGGCGGACCAATTGAATAACTACTTTGGTTCCGTCTTCACTAAGGAAGACATAAATAATCTGCCGGAAATAGCAGGGGACCGCGGGTCAAAGGAGTTGGAGGAATTGAGTGAAATCCAGGTTAGCCGGGAAGTGGTGTTGGGTAAATTAAATGGATTAAAAGCCGATAAATCCCCAGGGCCAGATAGGCTGCATCCCAGAGTACTTAAGGAAGTAGCTCCAGAAATAGTGGATGCATTAGTAATAATCTTTCAAAACTCTTTAGATTCTGGAGTAGTTCCTGAGGATTGGCGGGTAGCAAACGTAACCCCACTTTTTAAGAAGGGAGGGAGAGAGAAAATGGGGAATTACAGACCAGTTAGTCTAACATCGGTAGTGGGGAAACTGCTAGAGTCAGTTATTAAAGATGGGATAGCAGCACATTTGGAAAGTGGTGAAATCATTGGACAAAGTCAGCATGGATTTACAAAAGGTAAATCATGTCTGACGAATCTTATAGAATTTTACGAGGATGTAACTAGTAGCGTGGATAGGGGAGAACCAGTGGATGTGGTGTATCTGGACTTCCAGAAGGCTTTCGACAAGGTCCCACATAAGAGATTAGTTTACAAACTTAAAGCACACGGCATTGGGGGTTCAGTATTGATGTGGATAGAGAACTGGCTGGCAAACAGGAAGCAAAGAGTAGGAGTAAACGGGTCCTTTTCACAATGGCAGGCAGTGACTAGTGGGGTACCGCAAGGCTCAGTGCTGGGACCCCAGCTATTTACAATATATATTAATGATCTGGATGAGGGAATTGAAGGCAATATCTCCAAGTTTGCGGATGACACTAAGCTGGGGGGCAGTGTTAGCTGTGAGGAGGATGCTAGGAGACTGCAAGGTGACTTGGATAGGCTGGGTGAGTGGGCAAATGTTTGGCAGATGCAGTATAATGTGGATAAATGTGAGGTTATCCATTTTGGTGGCAAAAACGGGAAAGCAGACTATTATCTAAATGGTGGCCGACTAGGAAAAGGGGAGATGCAGCGAGACCTGGGTGTCATGGTACACCAGTCATTGAAAGTGGGCATGCAGGTGCAGCAGGCAGTGAAGAAAGCGAATGGTATGTTAGCTTTCATAGCAAAAGGATTTGAGTATAGGAGCAGGGAGGTTCTACTGCAGTTGTACAGGGTCTTGGTGAGACCACACCTGGAGTATTGCGTACAGTTTTGGTCTCCAAATCTGAGGAAGGACATTATTGCCATAGAGGGAGTGCAGAGAAGGTTCACCAGACTGATTCCTGGGATGTCAGGACTGTCTTATGAAGAAAGACTGGATAGACTTGGTTTATACTCTCTAGAATTTAGGAGATTGAGAGGGGATCTTATAGAAACTTACAAAATTCTTAAGGGGTTGGACAGGCTAGATGCAGGAAGATTGCTCCCGATGTTGGGGAAGTCCAGGACAAGGGGTCACAGCTTAAGGATAAGGGGGAAATCCTTTAAAACCGAGATGAGAAGAACTTTTTTCACACAGAGAGTGGTGAATCTCTGGAACTCCCTGCCACAGAGGGTAGTCGAGGCCAGTTCATTGGCTATATTTAAGAGGGAGTTAGATGTGGCCCTTGTGGCTAAGGGGATCAGAGGGTATGGAGAGAAGGCAGGTACGGGATACTGAGTTGGATGATCAGCCATGATCATATTGAATGGCGGTGCAGGCTCGAAGGGCCGAATGGCCTACTCCGGCACCTAATTTCTATGTTTCTATGTTTCTATTTGTGGAGGACATAACAAAAGCTAATATCTTGGCTTGATTATTTTTCTTTCAAATCATCATTGCATGGAATTAAGTGTTCTTTTTTAATTGTTTTACATTGACGCAACTTGGGCACTCAGTAGTAAACAAACAAATATTTTATCAGTAAAATGTTGAACAGTGAAATAGTTTTTTTATCTATAGTATGCATTGATGGGGAATGCTATTTTTGTTGTTGATTGTGTGTGCTAATTACAATCAATTTCAGATACTTGTTGGATGCTCCAGCTCAGTAATGACAAACATCTGAGAAGTCAGCAAAATAGAAGTATCAGCTTTGTAGGTTTTAATAGGAATCCATTAAATTCTGTAGCAGAACTTTGCATCTAACTCAATAGTCCGTTGAGTTTTTAGGGGGGGGGGGGGGAATCAGGTGGAAATACACACTTTTTCTAAAGACTGCTTAAGTGACACTATACATTGATATTTTCATTATCGGAAGGCACAAACGACATTTTTATGATCAGCCTGGCTTCTGCTCAGACTGCCATGAAGCAACAATTTGCTAATAGTTTAAGATGCAGGAAAAATAACTAGTGATTTTTGGGTGTTTGACAGCATAATTTGCTAAATCATTTTCTAATCAATCAATATCTCTGATTTTAAAATTAGAATATTCAGACATTTACAATTTTAAGAGGAACTTTCATAAAACAATTATATGTACCAACATGCTTTTCCAGGAGTGTTGTTCTGGTTCTGAAGAACCATTTTGGTGGCATCAGACCTTATTATTGGGATCTCTTGGTGCATCACAGCTATAAGCATTAATGTAATTGATTTTCAGAGACCAAACTATACAGAATTAAGTATTTTGTATTGCTATACAGACTAGAGTATTTAGAGGGGGCAGACAGGCAGGCAATGTTCAGATTATTAAAATCCACAGGTAGGAAAATATAATAAAGCCTGTTGTCAACCTCCAGGTAAATGACAGCCTCTTCTTTTCCATGATCAAAATTGCTTTGACCTCTGGCAACAGCACCACAGATCTTTAAAGCTTTAACTTTTGCTGTGCCGCATCTCTCATCTGTTATACATTCAATCTCCATACTCGCTATCTATTTACTCTAAATACATTTGAAAATAATGGTGATGGAATTGACTTCCGATAATGACTTTTCTTTGATTCTTTAATTCTTTTAATGACCACACAGCCAGGCTGGTGGAATTTGTTATGCCAATGCAGCACATAAAAAAAGAATACAAACATGACAATACTAAAGAACTTTAACATGAAAACATCCCCCCACAATGGTTCCCATTATGGGGGAAGGCACAAAGTCCAATCCCCAACCCCAGTTCCCCCATAGTCTGAATTTTATGCAAAACTAACGTCTTCACCATATATATTTTGCCAGTGCTAATGGTTGCCGAGCTGCTCCTCTTTGTCATCTGTCAAATCGGCAACTTTTTTTTCCCCTCTGCAAATCCACAGACGAATCGACAAATTGATGCCTATTGTTCGCATATTAAGTTTTTCTTGTCCTGTAATTTCTTTATAATCCTCAAACACATTCATCACAGCATGCAACAATACAGCTGTCTGAGCTGCGTTTGAACAATACTTGATTTCATCTGCTGCCTGGGAGAAGTATTATTTTGGTTTGTCTTTTACCGATATTGTGGCGCGGCGATAAGCCCGAAATGAAGGCGAGGAGCCAGATAATTTGGGAGGAATTTTATTAGTTGTTGTTCTTTTGTCCAGTCGGGTCTGCAAGAGAGCGATCGCGCCTAAATCCCTGCCCTTTATCCCTGTAGTCCATTCCCGTGCCGAGGGGTTCGATAGTGGAATGGTCCGATCTTTGGATGCCGCCACAGGACCCCCCCCCAGAACAGGAGGCATGAAACGCACCGGCAGGCGTAGAACCCGACCGGACCGCTTACGGAAGTTGGCCGACGGGCTGGCGGATGCACAGGTGGAGGGAGCCGCGAATGGGGGCGACCTCGCGGCTGACGCTGGGCAACTAGCACCGGAAGGTCAATGTCCAAATGTGCCGGCTTTAACCGGTCAATCGACACGACCTCCAGCCGGCCCCCCATGTCCAACATAAAGGTTGGCTGTCCGTGCTTCAGCACCCGGCACGGGACTTCATACGGCCTCTGGAGCGGTGGGCGTCACGGTGCAGGAAAACATCGGGGCAGTCCCGGAGGGCCGATGCCATGTGAGGGCGAAATGTCCCATGGCGGGATGTCGGCACTGGCGCGAGCCTGTCAACTCGCTCGTGAAGGCGCTGTAGGGTGGATGAGGGCTGTCCCTGCTGCAACGGCACCGATGGCACAAACTCCCCAGGCACCGTGAGCGGCGACCCATAAACAAACTCCGCTGAAGATGAGGCCAAGTCCTCCTTAGGCGCAGTTCGAATGCCCAGCAAAACCCGCAGCAGTGCGTCCATCCAGTCCGGGCCGGCGAGTCGCACCTTCAGAGCTGCCTTGAGCTGCCGGTGGAACCTTTCCACCAAGCCGTTTGCCTACGGGTGATAGGCCGTGGTGTGATGCAGCCGCACACCCAACAGGTGACCCATGGCCGACCACAGCTCGGAGGTGAACTGTGGACCCCGGTCCGAGGAGATGTCAACCGGCACCCCAAAGCGAGCAATCCAGTGCGCGGACAACACACAAGCGCATGTAGCTGTCGAAGTATCGGCCAGCGGTATGGCCACCGGCCACCGCTTGAAGCGGTCCACCACTGCGAGGAGGTGGGTGATGCCCCGGGACGGCGGGAGAGGCCCCACAATGTCCAAGTGGAGGTGGTCGAACTGCCGGCGTGGTAGACCGAACTCCTGGAGGGGCGCCCGGACGTGGCGATGAATTTTTGCCGTCTGGCACGGAATGCAGGTGCGGGCCCAGTGGCCAACCTGCTTGCACAGGCCATGCCACATGAACCGAGCAACCACAAGTGCCGTCGTCATTCGGATGGATGGGTGAGCCAGCCCGTGGATCACGTTGAAAACCCTCCTTTGCCAGGAAGCAGGGACGATGAGGCGCGGCTGACCTGGAGGAGCAACTCACAAAGTATTGTTGCTCCTCCAGGGCCGAGAAGTACATCTTCTAGGCGAAGGCCGGAGATGACAGTCCGATAGGCGGGCATCTCACCGTCCGTGAGCTGAGGCTCCGCCAGGGCGAAATAGTCAATGCCGGGCGCCATCTCGAAAAAGGTGTAGAGGGCGAGGCAGGACAACGCGTCGGCCACCCGGTTCTCCTTCCCCTCGATGAAGCGGATGGAGGTGGTGTACTCCGAGGTGAACGCCAACTGCGGCTGCTGTGTGCGGACAAGGAGTCGGAAACCTTTGCCAGGGCGAAGTTAAGCTGCTTATGGTCCGTGTAAGCGGTGAATGGGCGGCCCTCCAGGAAGTAGCGGAAGTGGCGCACCGCCAGGTACAGAGCCAGGAGCTCGCGATCAAATGCGCTGTACTTCCTCTGGGCGTTGTTGAGGTGCCGACTGAAGAAGGCCAGGGGCTGCCAACCCCCATCCGTCAGTTGTTCCAGCACGGCACCAACCGCCGACTCCGAGGCGTCCTTCGTAAGGGCGATAGGGGCATCCTCCTGCGGGTGAACCAGCAGTGCATCCGGAGCAAGGGCCTCCTTCGCGCAGTCAAATGCCACCACCGCATCGTCGGTCCACTCGACGTCCTTACGCCTACCGGCCAGAAGATGATACAGCGGCCGCATGATGTGGGCAGCAGATGGCGCAAAACATTGATAAAAGGCCACCATGCTGACGAACTCCTGCAGGCTGTGCACAGTGTATGGACGGGGAAACCGGCGGATGGCGTCGACCCTGTCCGACAGGGGAACCGCGCCTTGTGAAGTCACGCAGTGGCTGAGGAAATCGATGGTGGTCACCCCAAACCGGCAATTCACGAGGTTCACAGCGAAACTATGCTCACTGAGCTGCTGACAGAGCTGCCGGAGGTGAGCACAGTGCTCCTGCCGCGAGCGGCTGGCCACCAAGATGTCATCGAGGTAGACGAACAAAAACTCGAGACCACAACACACCCCGTCCATTAACCGTTGAAATGCCTGCGTGGAATTCTTAAGGCCGAACGGCATCCGCACAAACTCGTACAATCCAAACGGCGTAATGATTGCCGTCTTGGGCAAATCCTCCGGGTGGACTGGGATCTGATTATAGCCGCGCAGCAAATCCACTTTTGGGAAGATAGTAGCCCCAGCCAAATGGGCGTTGAAGTCCTGGATGTGGGGCACGGGGTATCGGTCTGCGGCAGCAGCTGCATTCAGCAGCAGATAATCCCCGCAAGGTCGCCAGCCCCCGCTTGCCTTGGGGACCATGTGGAGTGGGGACGCCCATGGTCTGTTCGAAGAGCGGATGATCCCCATGGACTCCATCGTGCAGAACTCCTGCCATGCCAGACCTAGTTTATCAGGCGGCAGTCGGCGTGCTCGTGCGTGGAGGGGTGGACCGGTAGTTGTTATGAAATGCTCCACCCAGTGCTTAGAGGTCGACGACCGAAACTGGGGTCAGAATGTCCGGGAACGGGGCCAAGACCCGAGCAAAATAGTAATCCACGGATGACAGGGGGCATGCAATCGGCTCACCCAGACGCAATGCGATTGGCTCCATCGTTGCGGCGTGGAACAAGCACTGCCCCTGTCCACCAGGAGGGAGTGAGCCCGGAGGAAGTCGGCACGGAGCAACGGCTGGGAGACATCGGCGATGGTAAATTGCCACGAGAAATTACAGGAGCCAAAAACGATCGGGACCGTGCGAGCCCCATACGTACGGATGGGGCTGCCATTCGCCGGGGTGAGGACGGGCCCCCGCTTACCAGAACGAATGTCCACCAGCGAAGCGGCAGGACGCTCAGCCCCGGTATCCACAAGGAAGCGACTCCCAGAGCGCCGATCCCAGGCGAAGAGGTGGTGAATCTGGCCGGCCGCCGCGGGGACTGTTGGCAGCTAGCCCCGGCGTTTCCCGGGAACGCGCATGGCTGGAGGCATTGTCGTGCTGCAGCACCCCAGCGCTGGTGGTAATAGCTGGTGGCGCTTGGAGCCCGCTGGTGCGGGACTGCAGGTGTGGCGATCGCACAGGCCTCCAGGGCGCAGCTGTCACTCCCTCCATTGCTCCTCCGCCTAACCGGGGGAAATAGGGCGCAGCCGGAGTGACGGCCAGCGAGTCATCCGGGCGCGCCATCCACAGCACTTCAGCGCGCCTGCCGAGGGCCCCGGTGTCGGCGAACGAGGCGTCGGTGAGCTGCAGGCGGATGTCGGCCGGCAGCTGATGCAGGTAAATATGAGGCACGGCGTGTGCCCATCCAGGAGCGCAGCCATCTCATTAAGGAGGCTTGATGGCCGCCGGTCGCCTAGGCCCTCCATATGAAGGAGCCTGGCAGCCCGCTCCATCCGGCTGAGCATGTAAACCTGGAGCAGGAGCTCCGTAAGGCCGGGGTATTTCTCCTACTCCTGGGGCAGACTGACGGAAGCGTGGCTGCCAATCTGCGCCTACGGCCCCTCCGACCACCACCAATCACTCACACACATTCACACACAGGCAAAGGTGGGTGAAGTGTCTTGCCCAAGGACACAACGACAGTATGCACTCCAAGCGGGATTCGAACCGGCTACCTTCCGGTTGCCAGCCGAACACTTAGCCCATTGTGCCATCTGTCGTCCCAGATAATAATCAACGGCCACATACTATGATCTCATGGAGCTTCTGAGTTCGGGCATATGTTATAGACCATGATTTTGCAGTACTCAAAACTCTGCCACATTGGACCCGTCAAATAATAATCCTTTCTTCTCATGAACCAACGATGAACAGCCACTGAAGTCAGCCAGACAAAAGTATTCCGTGGGTAGAAAATTGCCCATGAATTTAATGAAACCCACCCTGAATCATCCTTTTTGTTTGATACGACAGTAGCATTTAAAGTCAGGAGGTTCCTGCGCATTCCTTACAAAAAAAAAGAATAGCTCAAATTTGTTTTTCAATGGGCTGTTATCAATAAATTTCCTTTTCATATTAAGAAAAATAAATGTATGTGTATTGATGTGGATGAGAAATGGATCAGTAGAATTAGGGAAACAAATATCCACAAATAATTTCGAGTGTGAAAGAAAATTAAATGGAGACAATTACACTCCATGACTTGATCAGTTCAGCAGATTGCTTTGCACTTTTTTACAAAACCTATGAACTTTTTAATGTTATTTTATAGGAAGTGAGCATAGCTGGCATGAGCAGCATTTATAGCCCAATCCTATTCCCTCTTGAAATGGTGCCCTCCTGCTAAAGATACTGTACATGTTTTCAAGAGAGTTAGATTTAGCTCTTTGGGCTAAGGGAATCATGGGATATAGGAAAAAGACGGAATAGGGTACTGATTTTGGATGATCAGCCATGATCATATTTAATGGCAGTGCTAGCTTGAAGGGCTGAATGTTTCTATGTGTCAGGTATTCTGGGATTTTGAACCTGTGATGTCCAAGGAAATGACAAGTTAGGATGGTGTATGTCCTCGAGAAGAACCCGCAGGTGGTAGTGTTGCCTTGCATCTATTTTCCTTTCCTGCCAGGTAGTAGTCATTGATTTGGGAGGTGTTGTTGGAATAAATTAGGCAGTTGATTGCAGTGTATTTAGTAAATGGTGCTCATTGTGGCCCCACAGAGGACGTGGAATGTGAAATTATTGGGGTGGTGTGCTAATTAAGTTGGCAGTCAAGTAGGTTGATTGTCCTGCACAATGTTTAGCTTCTTGACTGTTGCATGGGTTGCATCCATTCAGGCAAGTGAAAATATTCTATCACACTCCTGACTTTTGCCATTTACTCCTGCCTTACTCACTCACTCACTGCAGCATACTTGGCAGTGTACGGCTGAGTGCATGCAGCCAGCTCCACATTATTTGCAACTTTAGACTTTATTGTCCTTGTGCATGCAACAATAGTGTATTTCACATATTTATAACAATTCTATAATTTTAATAATTGTTCATTATTGAATGTGTTTCCTTTCAAGGCATTTAGCAAATGTGGATCATTGAAAAGTTGCAGTATTTCAAAAAAGAAGAGCAGGACAGGTGAAAAGCTCTTTTGTTTTTCAATTTTCAATGTAGAACTTGCTGTGAGATTATTTCAATTTAAACAAATATTTCTATTTATAACCCAGAACTTATCTAGATATCATGAATTGGTAATATATGATTTTGATAATACAATTTTGATAACTGGGCAAATGATATATTTGAGGAAACATATAGTTATGGAATTTGTTTTATGTCTTTGCTTAAAATAGTTACTTAAAGTACCAATAATGTACTTTACAAGTATTTGCGGTGATTTGATTTCAACACATGGTTCACTAATTATATATGATCAATTAATTATAATTATATTTTTTAAAACACTATATTCAAGAAAGTCAGCTTAAAAAAAATGCATCCCATATTGCTTAAGGTCTATCTACTTAGATTCAAAATTAGTTGCTTCCAGTTTGGAAACATGCTGTGCATGTATACTCTTGTGAATTGTTGCTACTATAAGTACTGCAGTTGCTTTTAATGTTGACTAGGCTTTAAAAGATTTAAATGGGTTATCCTGGGCTTTGTCAAAAAATATGCCAGTCTCTTCATTAACAAACATTTGCCAATCGTTCAGCATTTTATATGTTAGTTATTTGTGGGCTATTATAGTTGTGTGCTATACATACACCTATTGGCATTTATTTTGTATGATGAAAAACATTTTTTTTTTCCTTTGACTGCATCTTCTTTGGGACAGTTGAAACCAGCTAGGTTATGCATTTCTCACACTGATCTTGATTATATCGTGCATGGATTGTATGCAGTGTGGAATTGATGATGATGCAGTTAATGAGCAACTGTGTAGAAATCTGGTGACCCACAGTTGTGAATAATCGCTTTGAGCTGTCTCTGAATTTTTTTTTTCCTTTTACAGGTACCCTTTTGTCAATGGGATATGGCTTTGTGGAATACACAAAACCAGAATATGCCAACAAAGCTCTAAAACTGCTACAGGTAATCACATTTTCATTGTATTTGTTGAATATTATTTCAAATATAAATTATTTCAAATATCTCCTTTACTCTCCTCGTCATAGAGAGTGGACTTTAAAAAAAATTCAGTGCCATGGAAATTTATTCAGATTTTTAATTCTTTTTTTTATGGTATCTATCTATATCACTAAATCTCTGTTCTTGACCGCTTTTGGCCTTCTGTGCTGCGATTTCCGAGAGAACGCCGCCACCTACAGCCGTCATTTTTGGCCACCTTGCTCAGAGTCCCCCTCCGCCGCATGTGTGCCGAGGATTTTTCCCGTCGATGAAAAATGGCGGGGATATTAATGTTTTTACAAAATTCTCCATTCTCTCTGCTGCCCCTGCTGGAGGGAGGGGGAGGGACTATAAAACCAGGAAGTGGAGTGCCTCAATCAGTGTCTCATCAAGATGGAGCTCTGTCAATTAGTCTCTGTCACTCTGAGCTCTGAATGACACTGAACAAATTTCCTCACACCTGTGAGTAAGTACCCTTAATGTGGTTTGAAAATGAAAATATGGTTAGTTTGAAATAAAAAAGCACTGCCTGCAAATGGTTGTTTGGGGGGTTTGGGTTGAAGTAAAAAGGCACTCTCTTTCTCTCTCCCCTCCTCTCTCTCCCCACCACTCTCTCTCCCTATCCCTCTCTCTTTCTCTCTCTCTCCCCTCCTCTCTCTCCCCACCTCTCTCCCCATCCCCCCCCTCTCCTCTCCCCCCACTCCTCTCCCCCTCGCCTCCCCCCCTCTCGTCCCCCACTCTCCTCATCCCCCCTCTCCTCTCCCCCCTCCCCCACTCTCCTCACCCCCCTCTCCTCTCCTCTCCCCCCTCTTCTCTCCCCCTCTCCTCTCCCCCTCTCCTCTCCTCCTCTCTCCTCTCCTCCTCATCTCCTCTACCCCTCCTCTCCTCCCTCCCCCCAATCTCCCCCCTATCCTCTCCCCCCTCTCCTCTCCTCTCCCCCCCCCCTCTCCTCTCCCCCCTCTCCTCTCCCCCCACCTCTCCTCTCGCCCCATCTCCTCTCCTCTCCCCCTCTCCTCTCTCCACTCTCCTCTCCCCCCTCTCCTCTCCCCCTCTCCTCTCCTCCCCCCATCTCCTTCCCCCCCCTCTCCTCTCCCCCCTCTCTCCTCTCCTCCTCTCCCCTCTCTCCTCTCCCCTCCCTCCCCTCTCCCCTCCCCCCTCCTCCCCTCCCCTCCCCCCCTCTCCTCTCCCCCCCAGCCTCTCCTCTCCCCCCCCTCCTCTCCCCCTTAATATAATATCAAGGGGGGTAATTAGCGTGAGTGCGGGGGGAGGGGATAGTTAGTGTGTGTGACGCTGCATGCCGCCTCCCCCCCCCCACACAACCGCACGTTGGGGGAACAGACCCAACGGGTCTGCACTTGGTCTAGTATATTACTAAAAGTCTGATCTTGACTGCTTTTGGCCCACTGTGGTGCGATTTCTGGGAGAACGCCGCCACCTATGGCCGTCATTTTTGGCCACCTCGCTCAGAGCCCACGTCTGCCTTCCTGGCCCAGAGGATTTTTCCCATCGATGGAAAATCAGAGAGATATTATTGTTTTTTTTTAAATTACCATTCTCTCTGCTGCCCCTGCTGGAGGGAGGGGGAGGGACTATAAAACCAGGAAGTGGTGTGCCTCAATCAGTCTCTGCAAGATGGAGGGCACGTCTTTCTGTGCTCTGAATAACACTGAACACATGTCTACTCAACTGTGAGTGCCCTTAATGTGGTTTGAAAACGAAAAAATGGTTGCTTTGAAGTAAAACGGCACTGCCTGCAAATGGTTGTTTGGGGGGTTTGGGTTGAAGTTAAAAAGGCACTCTCTCTCTCCCCCCTCCTCTCACTCCCCACCTCTCCCCCCCCCCCTCTCTCTCCCCCCCCCCATCTCTCTCCCTCCCCCCCACCTCTCCCTCTACCCCCCCTCTCTCTCTCTCTCTCCCCTCTTTTTCTCCCCCTCCTCCCCTCCCCCACCCTCCCTCCCCTAAACCCCCCTCCCCTCCACCCCCCCTACCCTCTTCCCTCCACCCTCCCCCTCCCTGCTCCCCACCTCTCGCCCATACCCCTCACCTCACCCCCCTCTTAGCACCCCCTCTCTCACCCCCCTCTCTCCTCCCCCTCTCTCGTCCCCCTCTCTCTCCCCCGTCTCTCTCCCCCACTCTCTCTCCCCCCCTCTCTCCTTCCCCCTCTCTCCCCCCTCTATCTCTCTCTCCCCCCTCTCTCTGCCCCCCCTCTCACTCTCCTCCCCCTCTCTCTATCCCCCCTCTCTCCCCCTCTCCCTCCCCCCTTCTCTCCCCCCTTCTCTCCCCCCCTCACTCTCCCCCCTCCCTCTCCCCTCTCCCCCCCTCTTTCTCTCCCCCTCCTCCCCTCCCCCACCCTTCCTCCCCTAAACTCCCTTCCACAGCCCCTTCCCTCTTCCCTCCACCCTCCCTGCTCCCCACCTCTCCCCCTCCCCTCATCCCTCCTCCCCACCTTTCCCCCCTCACCCACCCTCCCTCCAACCCCTCTCCCTCTTGCCCCTCTCTCTCTGTCTCTGCCCCTTCTCTCTCTGCCCTCACTCTCTACCCCCGCCCCCTCTCTAGATGTGACTGCAAGTTGGGGGCTATGTGTCAGTAGATAGGGTGGTTATGGGGTAAAAGGAGCAAGTTAATAATAATATAATATCAATGGGGGTAATTAGCGGGGGGGGGGATAGTTAGTGTGTGTGACGCTGCATGCCGCCTCCCCCCCCCCCCACAACCGCACGTTGGGGGAACAGACCCAACGGGTCTGCACTTGGTCTAGTAATTATTAATTTTTGCTGAAAGAATTGTAAATGTGAGATGATCTTGAAACAAATATGCAAGTGAGAATGACTAATGTTGTTAAAAACAAATAATCAATGTGTGTGAAACCCTGATAGTTTGATACGGCATTTCATTGTTCTACAATAGTGTAGTGCATGCATGTTCACATTAGTAGATGTATTGTTCAAAACCTTTTACTTGCCTGAATTGAGAATGCAGAAAGTTGCATGAGTTCAGATTTCCTCAATGGGTGGGATTGGAATAGTGCCTCGTAGTTATCAGTGATTTGTTTTAAATTATGATGTTCAAGCAATTTTGTCAAATAAGTTTAAAACTTATTCTGGATCTTTAGGCGTAGAAGATTTGGTAATATTTCTATAGGCACTTCAATAACATTTAAAGTTTTTTTCATTGTGAATGTGAATTCAGCTGTTGTCTCACCAAATGTAATTGATTGTTGCAATGAACTTTCAGTACACCAGGGAGAACTTACATTTATATTGTACCTTTTCGTGACCTCTATGTCACAAACCTCTTCTGAATCAAATCATAGCAAGCAAATTATCACCCTTCCTAAACCCATAGACACAAGAATGCCGATGCTGGCCTCTAGAGCAAAGGAACTTGGGGTAGAAACAAAAAACTGGAGTAACTCAGCAGGACAAGCAGTATCTCTGGAGAACGTTTTGAATCAGGTTACTGTAATAAAAAACAACACTCTTTATCACACAGGTTATTTAAGTGTGCGTATAAACATGATCAAGTCTTCCATGCCCAGGGATCCGAGATGTCCTTTTACTTTAGTAAGTGTATCCCTCCCCCATGTCTCCTCTGTAACCCACAGATCTGGTCTTGCTCCCCCTTCCCCCCTAGACAGAAGAAGGATATAGTTACCCTAGTCCTTGCCTTTCACCCTACCAGCCTCTGCATCCCCTTCATTTTCTCGCCTATTACCCTGTGCCCCACTTGAATGCACCAGTTTTGCCCACCATCCTGCTGCTTTTCCCGTCTCTCTTCTCCCTAGCACCTGCCTGGCTTTGTCCTGGCCCCATCTCTCTTCCAGTTTTCTCCCCCCCCTACTACAATCAGTCTGAATAAGAGTTCCAGCCTGAAATGTCGCTTATCCATGTCCTCCAGCAGTGCTGCCTGACCCACTAAGTTACTACAGCATTTTGTTTTCGTACCCGAAACCCATACTTAGTGCAGTGTGCAGCCTGGACTTTAACAGTGTGGTGTAAGAGAAGCATGACTTCTGGTGATATTGTAAAGAATTCCTACCCCTCAAATGGCGCACATACTGTCAAAGTCCTGCTTCCAACTTTAACTTTTTTCAAATGTTGGAAACATTCACAGGTACGTTAACTGCGACTTTAATAGGTTTTATAATTAAAGTTTTTCAAGTAGCTGAAATTAACATCACTCAATCCTAAAAAGAATTGCCCCATCGCAAATGCAGGGGAATTTAGCATGATGGAGTTTCATCACTGGACTCCACATGGAATGTAGCAACAAAATGAACTGACAGATTGATTATTTATGCTAAAATAATAATTGCACATGATTGCCGTACCTGACTTTATCTTCTGCTGACTGTCATTCATTTGATTGGATATGAATTTATTTTACTGGAGCTGGGGAAAGGCTGGTGCAGTCGTGCGTAGCTGCTGGTGCTTGAGTTATAATGTCGAACTTTATAGATGTTTCATTCATAAAAATGAGCACATCCTCAGTAAGATTATATTCAAACTTCAAGCCCTTAAATGTCATTTACTTTGAAAGTTGCCTTATCACCATGTACATATAATAAATTAGCTTCTCATCTTATGCACACTGACTCTGAAATAAATAATGCAAACAAGGTAGCCAGATTTTATTCCAGAAAACATATAATGCCGAGGAGACGTGTACGTTTATACTCATTAGTACTGAAATGTTAGCATGAGGTAAACTAAACCATGACAGGTAATGCTTAACTTGATTTCTGAACTGTATTTTAAATTTGACAATATTTCGCAGTCTCCCAATATTGTTAAATGGTTCTTAAAATGTCAGTGCAAGGTTTTCACCATAGCTCTCGGGTATTTAAAAATATTTCAACTTCTCTAAATTTCATTTGAATATTTATGGCATTTACCTTTTTGTTCTTGAAACACAGCACACCATGTTGGATGATCACCAACTGGAGTTGAAGCTATCGGACAGAGTTACAAAGTACGTATTTTTATTTTATGGGAGACACAAAATGCTGGAGTAACTCAGCGGGTGAGGCAGCATCTCTGGAGAGAAGGAATGGGCGATGTTTCGGGTTAAGACCCTTCTTCAGGTCTCGACCCGAAACGTCGTCCATTCCTTCTCTCCAGAGATGCTGCCTCACACGTTGAGTTACTCCAGCATTTAGTGTCTACCTTCGATTTAAACTAGCATCTGCAGTTTATTTTAATTTTATGTTTATTCTGTTTTTTCTGGATCCTTGAATATATTTTGGTGTCATTCAAGAGGAAGGGTTTATACAAAATATACTTTGTGTCATTCAGTGTTGATCAGTAATTATGAAACAGAATGGAATGGGTAAGTGAAATGGACTGATATTTTGGCTTTACTTCTGAAGAAGGGTTTCGGCCCGAAACGTCGCCTATTTCCTTCGCTCCATAGATGCTGCTGCACCCGCTGAGTTTCCCCAGCAATTTTGTGTACCTTTTTGGCTTTACTTGGTGGGTTTCAAAAGTCAGCTTGAATGGTGAATGTTATGCTTTGGGACTACGCAATCTGCAGTGAGAACAATATATTGAACTTGGTTAGCACATAATGTTTTAAAAATATTTGCAAACCTTTAAAATTATTTAAAAAAATTATTGTATTGGAATCTAATTTTCACACAGACACACAGTAGCACAGATACTCATGCAGTGCAATGACGGGCTATGCAGATCTTGCTCTTGACATTACATATTTTGCTTAACTGATGGTACAGAAAAGCTCTGATAATCCGGCATCCATGGCAGATTTTTCAGATTCTTGGATGTTACTCCTAATAATACACTTTCACTTCAGTTTTTTGTGTATACTATACAGAGGAATACAATTTTTTTCATTGAAATTAGTTCAAAAGGAGCAGGAAATATATAAGCACTCCAGGCGTGGCTCTGGCTGCTAACCTATCTACCTTTCTGAGCCCTGGTGTTTGGATTTCAATCCGAACTCCAGTTTTAAAGAAATCTGCAACACATCAATCTAATCTTGTGAATAGGGTACGCGGCCCTGACTTATTGGGCTTGTACAATCCTAGAAGAAGAATATATTGGATCCTTTTGATTGTTTGTTGATCATTAGTGCAATTGAGGGATTGACTAATTACTATAATGACCTGATTTGACATAAATAATTATTACCACTGTCAGAAAAATCTCCACCTAATAAACAAAATGTATAACAAAGATTTGATGGAAGATCAATCCATTTGAACAAGACTAACTTGACATTCTATTCATAAACAAATACATTGTGTATATGTAATAGACTGATCTGCGTTGATCCCTTGTTGGTACCATGAAGAAAACCTTCAAAACCATGTTAAAAAGATGTCAAACTGAAGGCAGTAGAGATGAGAAAGCTAACTTTTTTTTCAGTTGTAAATAAATCTTATATTTAACAATGAATGCTAAAATATTTAGGCAATCTCGTTGAAGATTACATTTGAGGCGTCTCAATGCATAACTCTGCCATTGCTTCATCAATAACATTTCAATAAAGAAATCAACAGGGAAATATTACTTATCCTTGTCAAGTCTATATCGTAAAGTTACACATGTGAGACTTGCATTATCTTTTCCATGATTAATGCATGCCACCGTAACAAAACCTGTTGACACCCACGCTTTATCACTTACTTTGGTTTACTTGTATTTCTTCAAGCTGTTTTAAAGTTGCAGTTCCAATTAAGTTTAAAAAAAAAAACTCTGACAAAACATATGTACAGGCAAGTTTGAATGAAAAAATCACTAGCCATGTTTTCATTCAAATCTTATGCTTTTTATCAAATAATTTAATAACCAATTGCATCTTTCCATGTGATAAATATTTAGTGTTACTATTCTTTGATTCTTGTTATTTTGTTTATATGGACTAACCAGATTTTTAGCAATGTTTGAAACTAAGGTCTTCTTACATTCAGGTCTGTGAACCCAGCAAGAAAGCTCCAAAAAGCAAAGGATCAGAAGGCCTCCAAAATTCTGATTCGAAATATTCCTTTCCAGGCCAAAGTAAAAGAAATACGGGAACTTTTCAGGTAAGAAATTGTTTTGTGTTGCTGATCATGAAGTTGAAAGTGTATTGCACAGGAATGTTTAGGGACATAACGTTACGTTTTGAATATTTTCAAAGTTTACAATGTACATAAAATGTGTTCGTTTACACGCAAAGTATTGAATGCAATTCTGGTTGCCACTAAAGAAAAATATGATTTCGCTAGAGAGGGTGCAGAAAAAGAAATCACAGATGTTGCATATATTGGAGGTCTTGAGTTACCAAGAGGGATTGGTTAGACTGGGTTTGTTTTCCTTGGAGGCTGAGAAATGACATGACAAATGTTTTAAATAATGAAAGGCAGAGATGGAGGAGGTAGTCCAAGAAGAAGTCTGAAGAAGGTCCCCGACCTGAAACAACACTAGTCCATTCCCTCCACAGATGTTGCCTGACCCTTTGAGTTCTTCAGGCATTTTGTGTTTTGCTTATCCTTCCTATTTCCGCATGACCCAAAAGTGCACACAATACTATAGTATCTTGTACCGTGCCCTCCATAATGTTTGCGACAAAGACCCATCATTTATTTATTTGCCTCTGTACTCACCAATTTGAGATTTGTAATAGAAAAAAATCACATGTGGTTAAAGTACACATTGTCAGATTTTAATAAAGGCCATTTTTAAACGTTTTGGTTTCACCATGTAGAAATTACATCAGTGTTTATACATAGTCCCCCCCCCCCCCCCCATTTCAGGGCACCATAATGTTTTGGACACAGCAATGTCATGTAAATGAAAGTAGTCATGTTTAGTATTTTGTTGCATATCCTTTGCATGCAATGACTGCTTGAGGTCTGTGATTCATGGACATCATCGCTGTGTGTCTTTTCTGGTGATGCTCTGCCAGGCCTGTATTGCAGCCATCTTTAGCTTATGCTTGTTTTGGGAGCTAGTCCCCTTCAGTTTTCTCTTCTGCATATAAACGGCATGCTCAATTGGGTTCAGATCGGGTGATTGACTTGGCCACTCAAGAATTTACCATTTTTTAGCTTTGGAAAAACTCCTTTGTTGCTCTAGAAGTATGGTTTTTTGATCATTGTCATGCTGTAGAATGAACCGCCGGCCAATAAATTTTGCGGCATTTGTTTGAACTTGAGCAGATAGGATATGTCAGAATTCAGAACTTCAGAATTCATCATGCTACTATCATCAGCAGTTGTATCATCAATAAAGATAAGTGAGCCAGTACCTTCAGCGGCTATACTTGCCCGGGGCATAACACCCCCACCACCGTGTTTCACAGATGATGTGGTATGCTTTGGATCTTGGGCAGTTCCTTCTCTCCTCCATACTTTGCTCTTGCCATCACTCTGATATGTTAATCTTTGTCTCATCTGTCCACAAGACCTTTTTCCAGAATAGTGATTGCTCTTTTAAGTACTTCTTGGCAAACTAACCTGACCATCCTATTTTTCCAGCTAACCAATGATTTGCATCTTGCAGTGTAGCCTCTGTATTTCTGATCATGAAGTCTTCAGTGGACAGTGGTCATTGACAAATCCACACCTGACTCCTGAAGATTGTGTCTGATCTGTCGGGACAGGTTTTCCTTGGCCTGCAGTCCCTTTGCGATTAGTAAGCTCACCAGTGCTCTCTTTCTTCTTAATGATGTTCCAAATAGTTTATTTTGGTAAGCCCAACTTTGGTCCTCATGTTGATAAACAGCAATAAAGTGGTGCTGAGAGCTCTCTTATACCTGCATTAGAGAGGCAATTAAACACACCTGAGCAATTACAAACGTCTGTGAAGCCATGTGTCCCAAACAGTATGGTACCCTGAAATGGGGGGGGGGGGGAACTATGTGTAAACACAACTGTAATTTCTACATGGTGAAACCAAAATGTATAAAAATGGCCTTTAATAAAATCTGACAATATGCACTTTAACCACATGTGATTTCTTCCTATTAAATCTCAAATTGTGGAGTACAGTGGCAAATACATAAATGATAGGTCTTTGTCTCAAACATTATGGAGGGCACTGTATATCTGCAACATAACATCCCAACTTCTATACTCAATATGCTTACTGATAGAGGCCAACGTGTCAAAAGCCACCTTCACCACTCTGCCCGCCTTCGATGACACTTTCAGGGAATTATATACTTGTATCCTTCGGTTCTTCTGTTCTACAATTTTCTTCGGGGCTTTGCTATTCACTGTGAAAGTTCTACTTGGGTTTGAGTTCCCAAAATGCAATCCTTGTATTTATCTAAATGAAGCTCCATTTGCCATTGCTAAGCCCACTTGCCCAGTCGCCATAATTCTGATAACTGCCTTCACTGTCTATAATGACACCTGCTTTACTGTCATCTGCAAACTCATTAATAATTTATTTCACATTCTCACCTAAATCGTTGAAATAGGTTAACATAGTTAGATGTTAACATAGTTGGATAGATTAACATAGTTAGATGTCACAGTCGGTATGGTAGAAGTGGTCCATAAGGGGCCACTTTCTGTGATTTTATGAAAAACCCAGAAGCTGCCGGTCCACATAGGCATCTGCTTTGCGGACCTGTTTTTAGACAGCATGGGTGAAAAACAAGCCAGCAATTCTTAGCTAATTTTCCTAATGTCTTTATTCCGATTGGGGCTATGTGCCAAACATAGCACCCGATTAGCACACCACATGGTGAAATCCACTTTTAGGCATGTTACTTTTTCTGCCACGGACTGAAGAAAATTAGGTTGAAAATATCAGACATGTTTAATCACCAGAGGGCACAATAACACTGCAAATTAAATTTAATCAAAATCTGTTTGCTATGTTTATTGCATTGTGGATCGGAAAACTTAAGTTTTGTACAAAGAATGAAATAAATGTTAACCTTGTGTTTAATGCATGGAAGGCCATAATTATCATTTTGTTTCATATTTTCACAATATTAAATAATTAGGTTAGGTTTCAGTTGTTTCAAAATGGATTAAGAATTTGAGAATCTGAAACAAATAGAGATTTAACACAACGAGAGGGCTCTCATTTATTGCGTTCCCAGTTTCGGGCAAGAAAGAACAAAAATGTTATGGGCTAGAAATAACATTGCAGAGCACAATATTATTTTGCTCTGCGTTGTAATTTTGGAATAGGAAATCTAATCACAGAATTGATTGGTACCTCTGCATATGGTTTATAAATGGTATCATCCGCCATGTGTATGATGCTAATGGAGAGGGGGCCTTGGGGAAGCCAGTGGCATGTGATTTATAATGTTTCTGCAATCCTCCAGCATGAATAGGCATTACAGAAAAAATGAGGGCTTCGAATACAGGGGCAGGTTTATGCTGAGGATGAAGGCCAGCTCTAATGCTCAAACTTTAGGAATTAGAATAACCTAGGTTTTGTAATCCATCTCTCCAAGTTCTTTTACCTATTCATTTAATTGCAACTTTAGTCTAGATTTAAGGAACCCAAGTAATTGTAAGGGGGTCTGTCATTGAAGCACATCCTTGGATTTTAATGGATGTTCCATGAAGTTCATCCAATTGATCATCACGTGAGATGTACATTGCAGATCCTTTGGAGATTCAGATGAGGGCCTCCTTGATTAGATACTGTGACCCAAGTTTTAAAACTGAACTTCATCATGAACCAGATTTCAAACTTCTCTCTGTATCTCTGCTGATTTAGTTTGTATGTAACATTTAAATATATAGTTGTTAAAGGGAAGGAAAATAATGACAAATAAGCATTGTCAGAAAATGAAGTCTGCTCGACATCCTCAGTCCCTGATTTTACTTGAATAAAGCTAAATGAAGTCAAGTTGAGTTTGCACAAGGACAGTGAGGTACACATAGAATTAACATCTTGCTTGCAGCACCATTACAGGCATACAGACGCCACTCAAAAACACAAATTATATGTAAATTCTGAAGACATTGAAAAGAAAAAGACTGCCAAAAAACATGTCAATAGTTCAAAACAATTCGAAAAAGGACTACGGTAAGGCTAAATGTGGTCCATGGTGTAACTTTGCGAAGTCAGGATTAGGACTGCAGGTTATTTCGAGAACCAAATGGTTGTAGGAAAGTTGCTATACTGAACCTGGTTGAACTCCACCTGGTTGAACTCCACCGTGTGGCACCGTCAGCGATGGCAGCCTCGCCAACAGTCTGTCTATTCGTCTTTTTTTAATTTTGAGTGTGTTTTAAAAATGAATGTGTGAATGTTCTCTGGTTTGTTTTATGTGGTTGATGGAGGAGGGGTCAGGGGAAAGTTTTTCTCAATCTCTTACCTTGCCGGGGATGTGATTGGTTTCCGGATCGTATCTCTGGTCGCTCTAACATCATGGAGCTGGAGGCCTTGCTGGGGACTGACTTTGAGCCCCGCCGCGGGTACATGGTGGACTTGCCATCGGAGCCGATCCCTTGCCTGGGATTGACGCTCCAACGGATTTCTGCGGATTTTAACATCGAGGATCTCACAGTCTCGGGTAGAGTATGTCAGGAAGCTCCATACGATGCAGAAGGTTTCGACCAGCCCCGACCCGGGGTCAGATAGCCCGGCGCGAGGGAGCTGAGATTCCACACCCGATGCGGGAACTTGATCACCCCAATGCGGAGGGCCCGACCGCCGGCTATGGATCGCCCCGTCAACGGAAGGCTCGAGGCCCGTGACTGCGGGAGAACAAAGAAGGGAAGAGATTGAACTTATTTTTTGCCTTCCATCACAGTGAGGAATGTGGAGGAGTCACATGTGGATGTTTATGTTAACATGTATTTTGTGTGTTTTGTTGCTTTTTAGACTGTATGGCAAATCAAATTCCTTGTATGTGCAAAACATTCTTGGGTAATAAAGTATGATTATGATTATATGATGTCGAATTTTTGGACCAGCTGCCCCAAGATAGAAGTCGTACGTGGTCGAAATTGGGAAACAGCAGTAATCATAATATAAACCTGAGATTAGTATAAATTATTTTTCTTTATGATGGCATTTGTTTCCTTTTATGATGAAATATTATGACATTGCTTCACAATTGTAGGGTTTTCACTTCATCATGGAGAGCGCCATTGCTAAATCTTGGTCATGGCTATCATTTCACATGGTTGAGTTAATGCATAAAATTACTATATGGTTATTTATCTTATCCAAAATTCTTTCTACCTCTCATATCCTGCCCCACCACCCATTTTGATTTTTAACTAAGCTTTGAGGTACTATTGTTAAGCAGATGATCTATGGCAATACAGGACCACCACCGATTT
The DNA here is from genome assembly GCF_010909765.2 of Amblyraja radiata. Lineage (NCBI taxonomy): Eukaryota > Metazoa > Chordata > Chondrichthyes > Rajiformes > Rajidae > Amblyraja > Amblyraja radiata. Next base: position 9,521,142 of record NC_045980.1, read on the forward strand.
TCTGGCACCCTTGATTCCAGAGCCTTTCTGGATTATCCATTTTGCCAGGGCAACAGAGGTCTCTGAGGAGTCGAACGGTACTGGAACAGTTCACCTAGGCCGCCCAAGGATCAAGTTACCGGCTTACAAAGTCAGCCGCAGAAGTCGGCTATGAGGACGGATTTGCCGGCTCAGGCTAGGTCGGAATTCCAGACCCCCAGCTGTGGGGAGAAAATTTGACTCGCCAATCAGCGTGGAAGTGCCGATGAGGTGAAATTGATCGCCTCACCTGGCATATTTGTAACTGAAAATTCATCAACACTTTAAAAAGAAATGAGGGCAGTCAAAAGTCAATGATGTTTAATTGTCATATGCATCAACAGAAAATGAAATTTATCCTTGCAATACAATACAATACAATACAATACCTTTTATTTGTCATTTGAACCTCACATGAGGTTCAAACGAAATTTGGTTTCTGCAGCCATACAAAAAAAGAACCAAGACACACACCAACAGAATTCAATTCACATAAACATCCATCACAGTGAGTCCTCCTCACTGTGATGGAAGGCAAAACTTAAACATATCTCTCCCCTGCACTTCCCTCTCGCCCCCATGTCAGAGTCAAAGCGCCCGGCGGGCGATGTTAAATGTCCCGCAGCCATTAAAGCCACGCCGGGTGATGCAAGGCCACGCACCGGGTCTTGGTGTTGGAGCCCCGGCGGGCTCTTGGTGTTGGAGCCCCGGCGGGCGCTCACAAAGTCCCGCAGCCGCGTTACAGGCCTGTAACAAAATACACATGGATAATGTTTAATACTGATGCAAAAATAGTCTATACTACTTATGCAACCAAAGTCAGTCCCTAGTCCATAGTTGGGTGGTGTTCAGGAGCCTGATTGCTATTGGGAAGAAGCAATTCTTGAGCCAGGTTTTCACGATTTTCGGACTCCTTTCATACCTTCTATATGGTAGGCGTGAAGTGAGAGTGTGGCCAGGATGCAGTGGATCTTTGAAGACTATTGACTGCAGTTTTCAAAAGAAAAGTCCCTCTTCAATTTCCTTCAGTATCATGCCACTGGTGATGTCTTGGGAGCCTTTTCACTGGTTCTTGCACACATATGTAGATATCCAGCAGTCGGGTATTGATAGAATCAGAGGTGACTATATGTGCCTAAGCTGACTATATGTGCAGTTTCCAGAAGAGTAAATGTTTTATCACTCTTTGACGTTGACTGTTTTCTTCCGTACCTGAAACACTTTGTTTCTTGTGAAATTCCTGTGGATATAGTTAATTCATTACTAACTGGCCATATGTTTTAAGATTGCTGGTTTCTATTGATATGTTTCATAACTGTAGATCTGAAAACTGAGCAAATTATCACATGAACACAACTGACAATATTTTATATGACATAAGCGAATACCACACTAATGATACTAGCAAATCAAAGAGCAGGCTGGAGGTGATAATTGCAAATAGAACAAATGTAAATGTAATACCATGATTGAAGAAACTAATTCAAGAAAGGAGACACAGAATGTATAATGTATTATACTACAAGTATAAAAGTAGAACCATATTTTTATTGTAATTTACGGGGTGTTATCGGACTGTAACTAGAATACCGTATATATTTTTGCCTCTGCATTTAAGGGATGTTTTACTATCAATGGAGGCAATGCAGATAATATTCAGTAGAGAAGTTCCTTGGATGAAAGGGATGATCTATGAAGAAAGGTTGAACTTATTGGGTCAAAATTCTCACTGAAGCACGACTGGTCAGATTCAGATTCATATTCAAGTTTAATTGTCATTGTGCAGTGTACAGTACAGAGACAACGGAATGCAGTTAGCATCTCCCTAGAAAGAGCGACATAGAATATGTGCAATAAATAAATATATTTACGTGCATACAATATGATCTTCATAAAATACGACTGGGGGGAAATTAATAATGAAAATATTGAGCGATGTTTCTCCTGTGAATCTTAAACTAGGCAGCAGAATTTTAAAATAAGGGTCATCCTTCGATAGACCCTTATAGAGAAGTGATAATCCTTCGATAGACCCTTATAAAAGTGGATAAGTCTCCAGGTCCTGACAGGATATTCCCTAGGACATTGAGGGAAGTTAGTGTAGAAATAGCCGGGGCTATGACAGAAATATTTCAAATGTCATTAGAAACGGGAATAGTCCCCGAGGATTGGCGTACTGCGCATGTTGTTCCATTGTTTAAAAAGGGTTCTAAGAGTAAACCTAGCAATTATAGACCTGTTAGTTTGACTTCAGTGGTGGGCAAATTAATGGAAAAGATACTTAGAGATAATATATATAAGCATCTGGATAAACAGGGTCTGATTAGGAACAGTCAACATGGATTTGTGCCTGGAAGGTCATGTTTGACTAATCTTCTTGAATTTTTTGAAGAGGTTACTAGGGAAATTGACGAGGGTAAAGCAGTGGATGTTGTCTATATGGACTTTAGTAAGGCCTTTGACAAGGTTCCTCATGGAAGGTTGGTTAAGAAGGTTAAACTGTTGGGTATAAATGCAGGAATAGCAAGATGGATTCAGCAGTGGCTGAATGGGAGAAGCCAGAGGGTAATGGTGGATGGCTGTTTGTCGGGTTGGAGGCAGGTGACTAGTGGGGTGCCTCAGGGATCTGTGTTGGGTCCTTTGTTGTTTGTCATGTACATCAATGATCTGGATGAAGGGGTGGTAAATTGGATTAGTAAGTATGCAGATGATACCAAGATAGGGGGTGTTGTGGATAATGAAGAGGATTTCCAAAGTCTACAGAGTGATTTAGGCCATTTGGAAAAATGGGCTGAAAGATGGCAGATGGAGTTTAATGCTGATAAATGTGAGGTGTTACACCTTGGCAGGACAAATCAAAATAGGACGTACATGATAAATGGTAGGGAATTGAAGAATACAGTTGAACAGAGGGATCTGGGAATAACCGTGCATAGTTCCTTGAAGGTGGAATCTCATATAGATAGGGTGGTAAAGAAAGCTTTTGGGATGCTAGCCTTTATAAATCAGAGCATTGAGTATAGAAGCTGGGATGTAATGTTAAAATTGTACAAGGCATTGGTGAGACCAAATCTGGAGTATGGTGTACAATTTTGGTCGCCCAATTATAGGAAGGATGTCAACAAAATAGAGAGAGTACAGAGGAGATTTACTAGAATGTTGCCTGGGTTTCAACAACTAAGTTACAGAGATAGGTTGAATAAGTTAGGTCTTTATTCTCTGGAGCGCAGAAGGTTAAAGGGGGACTTGATAGAGGTCTTTAAAATTATGAGAGGGATAGACAGAGTTGATGTGATCAAGCTTTTCCCTTTGAGAATAGGGAAGATTCAAACAAGAGGACATGACTTCAGAATTAAGGGACAGAAGTTTAGGGGTAACATGAGGGGTAACTTCTTTACTCAGAGAGTGGTAGCGGTGTGGAATGAGCTTCCAGTGGAAGTGGTGGCGGCAGGTTCGTTGGTATCATTTAAGAATAAATTGGATAGGCATATGGATGAGAAGGGAATGGAGGGTTATGGTATGAGTGCAGGCAGGTGGGACTAAGGGAACAAAATTGTTCGGCACGGACTTGTAGGGCCGAGATGGCCTGTTTCTGTGCTGTAATTGTTATATGGTTATAGAGATGAGGAATTTATTCGGAGAAGGCTGCAATTCTTTACCCTAGTGAGTTATGAGAGAGTCATTGAATAGGCAGCGAAGATGGACATTTTGAAATACTAGAGAGTTGAGGGTTATTGGAATAGAGTTGGAAGGTGGAGTTGATGCCAATATTGGATTAATCATGATTTTATTGAATAGAGGGCAGATTCAAGGAACTGATTAACCTACTCTGGATCCTGTTCTTATATTTTGCTTTTCATCTTTCTGTTTCCTTTTATTTCCTCTCAATGAATAAATATACCTTGTATACACTGAATCAAATTGGCTGAACAACGTGTAAGCACGTGTGTGGTGAGTGTATAAATAAAACTACTGGGCAGCACAGTGGCGCAGAGGTAGAGTCGCGGCCTTATAGCAGGAGAGACATGAGTATGATCCTGACTGCGGCTGCTGTCTGTCTGGAGTTTGTATGTTCTTCCTGTGACCGCGTGGGTTTTCTCCAGGTGTACGGATTTCCTCCCACATTCCAAAGATGTGCAAGTTTGTTGGTTTAGTTGGCTTCTGTAAATTATCCCTAATGTGTATGATAGAACTGAAGTAGAGGTGATTGCTGGCTGTTCGGTGAGCCGAAGAGCTGTTTCCACGCTGTATCTCTAAACTAAACATTGCCTCATAATTTTATAACCTTTACACAATTCTATTAGGTCTTGGTACTGTATCTCTAAATTCAACTAAACTGATTTCAAAATAAACTATATCAAGATTATCTTCCAGTCCATCAACATTTGTACTTGCATTTTCAATTATGATCTTCCCCATTAAAGTAATATGCAATTGTGATGAGGATTTTTTTTAAAACAGGCATGTGGTGTATCAATATCATTGGGCTTGTACCTGCCCATGACAATGACCAGAACAGGTTCACAAGTAATTACTCTAACACTCACTTTGAACAAGACAGTGATCTTTTACTTAGTCATTCAAACTTCAGAAAATTCTTTAAACATCACTAGCTTAATGTTGTGATTTTATTATGATTTTGTTTTAAATAAGTTCTGGTAACTTTCTTAAAAAGTGTGAAATAACATTATTAATATATTTTAGCCCAATTAATTAAAAACATGTGTCTGCAATGCCTATTAAGAAAATTGAAATGTGGATAAGTAAGTAAATACATATTTGAATAATATTAAACAATTAATCAGAGCTATTCCGGAGAATTAGATTTAGTGAAAAGTAAACAGTTGGACTTATTGTAAATTCAGCTCGTTGTTTTAACGTGCTTTATTTGCAAGGAGAAATTGTCTTCGTTTTTGCAATCCTCCTTCAGTGTTGCGACATCAGTGAGTGTTCTTGTCAATTGTTATAAATATTGTTGTTCTTCGTAAATCTTTTTAGGTTTTTGTTGTAACTGTGCTAAATTATTACAATAGATCACAATATTAACTGTGTTACAGTGGTAATCAGGAATTGATATTTAAGGAAGGAGCCATGGAGCATTTGCAAGAGAGGCAGAAGGCTTTGACTGTAAGGGCTAGCTTTATCAAAGCATTTGAATAGAGCAGCTAGTCACTCTAATCTAGATATCGTAAGTGATTTCAAAACTAAGCATGCACTTAACAATTACCTTTTAAGAGTTCACCTCTGCACATCTATTTGTCAGGGCAGAGGCCAAAAACAACTTGATCATATGATGTGGACATTTCCAAATTTTTGACCCAGACATAAAGGTCACATGATATGTTCTTCATGCAGTGTATTGAGTGGTGTGGAGCTATTTCTGCTGTCCTTTAGAGTGTGCTGACGAAGAATCCATTTTTTTGGATAGAATACACGACAGGCTCTTTTCCCCAGTTGAGGAGGGAGCAAATGATTTAAAGTCACAAATGGGTTGTCAATCAAGTAGGCGCTTGGCTGTCTGAGTGGTGCAAGCTTCTTCAGTGTTGCATAAGTGTACAGAGCGCAAGCGTTCAGCGAAATGGTTGCCTTGTCTACACGAGTCTCACTTACAAAAGGAGCAGCAAATGTAGTAGACAAAGTTTGAATAGGTGTATGTTAACCCCTGTCTCACCTTGTAGGGCTGTTGGGTCCTTGGTGAACGTGAAAAGGAGATATACACAAAATGTTGGAGTAACTCAGTAAGACCTGGAGAGAAGGAGATGTAGGGACAGGTGTTACATCTCCTGTGGTTGCTGAGGAAAATACCTAGGGTGGTTGTCTGGGAAGGGATGACTGAACCAAGGAGTTGCAGAGGCAGTGGGCCTTGTGGAAAGTGAAAAGGGGTAGAGACGGAAAGATGTGACTGGTGTGCGGATGGAAGATGATATTTGTGGCATGCGAGAAGAATTTGGAAGACATTAAATTAAAGTAGGTGATTTTTACCAAGGAAGGAAAAAAGACCATAAGACAAAGGAGCCGAATTAGGCCGGTCAGTCGATCGAGTCTACTTCGTCATTTGATCATGGCTGATCTATTTTCCTTCTCAACCCCATTCTCTTACCTTTCTCCTAGCAAATATTGGGTGCAGCTCTTTTTCTTATACTTGTGACAAAATAAGTGCAACAGAGATTCATCGGATTCATTTGTGGACAGGAGGAATTATCCAGTGAAGAGAGATCAAGCAGGCAGGAACTGTACTCTTTTAAGTTTTGAACAATTTGCACTTGACTTCATACTCTATCTAACTCACTTTGCATTCATACCATCTGTTTTTTACTCCTTTGGCGTTAAGTTACAAAATCACCCATCTCTATTTATATAGAAAATCACTCGCATCACAATTTTCTGCTACGCAATCCCCCTTTGTGAAAATGAGGGGTGATTTCATTGAAATGTACAAAATCATTTCAGATCTTGTCTAGGTAACTAAAGGAATGATAATTCCCGTGGCCAGGGTATCAAGAATGGGGATCAAAATCTTAAAAGTAAGGGATTGGTTATTCAGGACAAGATTAAAAAAATATTTTCACCCGGAGGGTAATGGATCTTTGAAATTCTTTGTCCAAGATGTCCGTGGAGGCTTCATCACTGATTACATTCAAGGTCAAGATCAATACCTTCGGATTTTTGCATATTCAGGATATTGCAAAGTTACATTAATTAAAGTGAAATGTGAAGTAGCTTACCTTCCCCTTTGAATACCAAATTGTTCCCTACCCTTTGCCATTCAAATCATTGAGGGCTCAGATCCAGGTGGTAATTGCATTGTTACAAAGTCATTTTAAGATCCAGTGGAAACGGGTCCTTCTTCCAAAGAGTATTCACCAGCCATCAACCGCCCATTTACAATAATTCTACATTAATCCTACTTGATGCTGGGGAATCCCACCAGGTACAGGCTCTGCCATTGAATGGTGAAGTACAGCATCAGAATAGACCATTATTTGCCAACAGTATTTATCATGGTGTTGTAAAAACTTAATTTTATTGGTCATTTTTGAGAATGATGCATGCAAAAGGCCAGTATACTATAACAATTGGTCACAATAAATATACTTGTTATTAAATCTTCTGCCTTTGCCCATAATATAAATAATTTTATTACAAGTTCATGTAATTCTAAAACACCCTAATATTGCTGTCAAATTCCTAATTTAAGGATTGTTTGTGTTTTCTAGCTCATTGAAGTTATATCCACAGTGGAACATAATCTGGTTCATTAATTATCCATATTCAAGAAGAATTTATTTGATTATATTGATTGGAAGAATTTTAGTTTTATCTAAGATGACAATCTTCCTCTTGGTACAATCTGAATACCTACTTTTCCCTTGTTTAAGCAGGGATGTAGAAAGAATCCAGGAAACTATATGCCAGTGAGCCTCATGCCAGTGGTAGGGAAACTATTGGTGAGAATTCTTCGAGATATTATTTACTCCCGTTCGGAGGAGAAGGGGCTAATCAGGGTTAGCCAGCATAGGTTTGTACACAGCAGGTCGCATCTTACTAACTTAATTGAGTTTTTTGAGGAGGTGACGAAGGAGATTAATGAAGGTAGGGTGTTGTATATATGGATTTTAGAAAGGCTTTTGATAAAGCCCCTCATGGTAGGCTGACCCAGAAGATTATGATGCACGGCGTTCATGGTGACTTAGTCATATGGATTTGGAACTGGCTTACTCATTGCCAATACCCTAAATTCTTGGGTAGCCTCTCTAAATCCCTCAAACTCTTCTGGAAAATCCACTTCTTTGACCCAAATTTGGTTATGTCCACCAATATCTCTGTTTATGGCTCAACATCATATTATGCCTGGCTTCAAACATTTTACTGTGTTGAAAATGCTATATAAATGACAATAAATGTACTTACAAAAAGGTGTGTGTTTATGGTATTGTAATGCACTTTTCATGAACCTAATCGAACCTTATTTTAAGGTCCAGATTTGGGTCTTGGTCTGGCATTTCTGTACCTTGTCCATTGCTTGTACCCTAAGGTGAGCAATATCAAAGAACAGGAACGCACCTGGCTCGTTCATATTTTCGTGGAAATAATGCTCCAAAGCACTTCCTGTGAAACAGCAATTGACTTCTTACTTTATGTAACTCACTTTGCATTCATACCATCTGTTTTTTACTCCTTTGGTGTTAAGTTACAAAATCACCCTGCTCTATTTATTTAGAAAATCACTCGCATCACAATTTTCTGCCACACAATCCCCTTTTGTGAAAATTGACACTTTTTTAGTATTCTATGTGTATTTGCATTTACTCACCATAAGAGCACATTTTAATTCTGTTTCTCAAATATTTTGTCTGTGACTTGTGAGTTCTGTAAGGGTGAATTTGTTATCCCGCACTGCCGTTACACAGGGCTGCATTGTATATCATTCAATTTTAAAACTACGCCATGGGAATTTTTCATTTTCTATTACTCTGTAATCAATTGTGCAACCCTAATGCACTATTCAACTTATGATACTGTTGGGGTAAGTGATGGTGTTGCATATTTGACATGAAAAGGAGTATTAATGCCACCTTTTCTGTCAATATTGAAGTTAATATTGCCACTCTGAAGACCAATCCTCTTCTCAAGGCTTTCTCCTAGGATTTTAAAGGAATTGATGATAACCTCGCAGATCTCCTAACAAGGGTTCTGCAATTTATTTCTGATTCAGGAGTGTCTATATTTTTTTTTTAAAAATCATTTTTGACAGAAGATGGGTTTCATGTTCTTTATTTCCCAAAAAAGACACAGAGTGTTAGAAGACACTCGGTATGTCAAAAAATAAAAAATAAAAATAACGAAAGTAGCAATTCAATTTGCCCAAGGCTTCCAAATCTCCTCCATTCTGAATTACTGAATGGGTGGAGGATGACGGCAGGTGGAAAGATGGTGGGAAAAACAGTGCACGCCGGGACAAGTTGAATCAGTTGTGATCTTATTGAATGACAATACTAGTTCAAGGGACCAATTGTGGGGAGAGTTCCTTTCACAACGTGTGGGGAGTCTGGCTCCGGGCACGGAGCCACCGCATTGTGGCCGGGGAGGGAAGTAGCTCGGGTGGCTGCGAACGGCCGCTGGGACCTCAGTGCCTTCTGCCGGCCCGCTCACCTCTGGCAGTGCTCTCTATCTGAACACCTCTGCCGTTCGCCGGCCTCACTCATGTCAGCTGCTCCCCACAAATCCTTCAATTCCGACTGCCGCCAAGAGCAGGACATGGCCTCACTTGCTGCGCTGGGTGATACTGCATGGCATTCACTGCCCGGTCCGTGTCTTTCAATGTAGACCGGATAGTGAGGGGACCAGTCCAAGAGTGGGTCAGCAGGCAATGGATAACAGGACAACGGGCGGTGAAGCTTACTCCTGTGTCAGTGCGATAAAGGGACCAATTGAGGTTACTCGCACTGACACAGGAGTAAGCTCCACCGCCCACTGTCCTGTTATCCATCGCCCGCTGACCCGCTCTTGAGTGGTCCCCTCGCTACATTGAAAGACATGGACCGGGCAGTGAATGTCATGCAGTATTACCCAGCGCAGCAGGTGAGGCAATGTCCTGCTCCCAGCGGCAGTCGGAATTTAAGGATTTGTGGGGATCTGCTGACATGAGCAAGGCCGGCGAGTGGCAGGAGAGAGGTGTTCAGACGGAGAACATTTCAGAGGTGAGCGGACCGGCAGAAGGCGCTGAGGTTGCGGCCGGTTCTGCTGTCCGGTCCGGGCGGCCGCTTGCAGCCATCCGAGCCACTTCCTTCCCCAGCCACAATGCGGTGGCTGTGTGGCCGGAGCTCCGCGGCAGCGGTGAGTGAGTGAGTTGCTGGCATGGTCCCCGACCCCCTCCTTCTCAATGCCCCTCACCTCCTCGCAACTTTACCCCTGGCCAGACTCCCCACACGCTGTGAAAGGAACTCTTTCTCCCCCAGCGGTGCTGTCCTTTTACAGCCGCTTCCCACTTTACAGCTGCTTCCCATCAGCTGCCAGTAATGAGGGATAGACTTGGCTATTCCTCAGTACAGCAACATCGTTCTTGATTATCAAGTTCAAGTTCGGATTTATTTTCACTTAACCAACTATGGTACAGTGAAATTTGAGTTTACCATACAGCCATACTAAGTGAAAAGCAACAATACACACTGCCACATAAAATAAAATTTAACATAAACATCCACCACAGTGGAGTAAACATTCCTCACTGTGATGTAAGGCAATAAAGTTCAGTCATCCTCTTCCTTTGATCACCCATGGTCGGGGCCTTTGACCCCTCCACACTTGCCGCTACTGACGGTCTGCGTTGGGATGATCGAAACTCCGGCGTCGGGACAGATCGGAACACTCCGCAGCATGGAGCTCCTTTGTCGGCGGCTTCTTACTGGAGACCGCAGCTCCACGGTGTTAAAGTCCACAGTTAAAGGGGACTGACAGACTGTTGGCGAGGCAGCCATCGCGGTGGCGCCACCCGATATCTAGTGAATAGAATCAAATATAGAAACAATGGTGGTTGGAAGATACAAGAGTCTGTGGATGGATTATTGAAAAATAATTGACTGGGGAAAAAAAATTGAAGTGTTCACGGTATTCAGAGAAGCGGATGGTTTGGATAACAAGAACTTATTTTGTTTGAACATGCCTGTTTCAGGTCAGAGAATGATAGGGAAAAGAAACAGAAATTTAATTTGAATGACGGCTATAAACCCAGATTAGGCTTCAAATGGTATTAATTGCCTTGCTGCTTCGTGGTAATTCCCATGTTCTAAATCATTCATTGGTCTTTTCACGTTGAGAAATTTTGACATTCGGAAATTAATTTAAAATATTTTTTCCAAATAGCCCTTTAGCTGAAGAGGTACTTATGAATAAAGCTTCGGTGTGGATTTCAATTTATATACAGTAAACCCTCGTTTTAACGGACCTCTTTGTAACGGATTTTGATTATAACAAGCGGACCTAACTGCGGCTCCCAGCACCCCCCCCCCCAGCTTGCGCTGCCACCCCTGCTGCTTACAGTTGCGGCTGCCCACGCCACCCCAGACTCTCACTGACTCCCCTGCCACTTGCAGCCCTGACTGCCCACGCCACCCCTGGCTCATGTTGTCTCCCCGGCCGCAGTCAAAGAGGTGAAAGTGGCTAAGAAGTTGATAAAAGCCCAGGCGAAACTGAAAGCAGTGAAACCAAGAAAGCAGGAGCCAAAAAGTGATTTAAAAAAACACCTTGTACAGACCTGAATCCAATAGTGCTTCTCAGAACTACCCTCTTCTCTCAGGAAAGAGCTGATTCCGACTGAAGTGATCCGGGACTGGGCTCAGGTAGAGGGGGGGGGGGGGGCGTGTTGGGGGGGATACTTTGCATTACTGGATATCCCTTGTAATTCGCTGACATTCACTGCACCCGTCCATTCCTCAGTGTCTGATTTAAAATTCTACACAGGCAATGAACCGAGCCTCACTCGGACTGGGGAAGTGTTTGGCTTCAGGCTCAATTCAAAGCCATTTCCTTCTCTGAGATGGTAACACTGACGAGAACGCTTATACAATGATAATACCTCACTCTGTTAAAGTGGACAATTGACAATAACGGACAACATTCCCCCCGCCATTGTCTCAATATATTAATATTATCTTAGATAGGAAGTGGATATTCTAAATTCACTCAACAAGAGACATAAAAAAATTAATTAACAAGTGTCGAATGGAAAGCAACCTTTACATTCTTTAAATTCTAATGCTTGTTAATATGACATGTACAGACTTCTATATTTTATTCTACATTTAACATATCAATTTCATTAAATGCGATTAACTGTTTACAATTAAACGGAAGTGTTAAGGGTCTTAAACAATGACTTTTTATCTGCGATTCTGATTTTAAAGTACCAGTCCACCTTTCAGATTTGCTGTCGTGCTTTGAAAGCACTGCTTTCTCTTTTGTGCTTACACTTGTGATCCCTGTGGCTGATGGTGGATTTGTCTTAAAGCTACATGACTAATGCTTTGTTCCTTCATTCTAGCAGTGCCAATTTAATAATGGCAAGCATCTCTTGAAGCCTAACATTTGAATTTTCATTGTATTAAAGGTCACGAAAAGGCTACAGAACAAAGTGGATTTACTGTGTTTGCATCTGTTTTGCAGCTGTTTTGATGTCTCCTTTAACCTCGGCTTCAGCCACCCTTCTCGCATCTCCTATTAGATCTAATAAATCGGTTCTGTCATTACACAGATGTTGCACAGTTTGGGACATTCAGCTTATTTTTGAATGATTGTTCAAGGCGCCGGAACAGTCATGATAGCTTATGCAGAACATTTTTACTTAACTTAGATTTCCCTCCTTGAATACTTCATAGGCAGAGTTTTGAAAGAGAACGTGCAGATTCATTTGTGGTTTCCATAATCCCAAATTTGTACACTGTAGTGTTCCAAGAGATGCTGAAGATAAATGCCTGATCATGCTGGGTGCACTAGGTTAGCATTGAATGTAGTTTCAGTTTCTCAGTTCCTTATTATGACGATGATTACTGCAAATTCTAGGCTAATGCTTCATTTTGGTCTAATATGCAGAATGCAATGTTGAATTGTTAAGTATAAAAAATTTAATTAAAATTAAAATATATTGTACATGGGCACGAGAATATTTATGGCTGTTAAAAATCAGAAAAGGTATAATTAAGGAGGTCCTTCTTTTATGAATAATCATTCTAGTGTTCCTTTCTTATTTTGGGGTAATCTGCCAGGTGTTTGTTTTGTGTAGACCCAGTAAATTGTATACTTTGTTTATTTGTAGATCATAGTTGCTATTTTCTATTGAATTTTAAATCAGTTATATTAAGGTTCTGTGTAATTTATTTTGAATGGAAAGGAATATGTTTTTATATATTATCTCATCTGATTAGATAGTATGCAAAACAAAGTTTTTCACTGTACTTCAGTACACTTGCCATCAAAACCTGATCAAATGATCTGTCAGAATTTTCCTTAAGCAGGTAATGTTTTTGTTGGACCTTTGATGCGAGTTAATTTAACTGGTCTGCCAAAGTTCTTGAATGTTGCCTTTCTCTATCAGTGCAGAATAAATTACTTTATCCTTTCCATGAAAACATGCGTAGCTGTTTAAAGATGGGTGTTAGTTGTTAGCTAAAAAATGCTTTGAGAGTAGTGCATTAAATGTGATCTTTATTACCGGCGTAAAACTATATTGATTAGCTTTTCTTGGGATGGAATACCATTGCACACAAATTATGTTTCAGTAGGATACATTTTAAAAGTATTTGTCCCAATCGTTACTGCTTTGGCAACAATATATGAGTTAGATGGCAAAAAGTTTTTTGTAAAATATACCAATCCCATCCACAGTGACTTTGCTAGTGCCGCAAATAAGGAAGTAGATTACCAACTGAGATGTTTTGAATTGTTTTCTGCCCCAGCATTCCATTAAAAGTGATATTATTCTTGTACTCAACATTTATCAGGACTGCTGCATCCAAATTTGGAAATGATTTCAAGTTGTGGAGAATTGGTGGAAATTTTTGCTGAGAACTCTGGAGACGGTTGATATGCAATGGGAGTTTGTTTTTACCCAACTGAACCTCTAACATGATCAGGATAGGGAAGACAGTGCCCAGTGGCGAGCTCCCCTTGCCAGAGGGGGTTAAAAGAGATGGAGAAGAACAGCTCTGAGGGTCAATTACCCAAACGCTCCTTGGAACAGCAATCCTTCATCAACCTGACAGGAATAACGTGCTTGAAGACTTAAGATTTTCAAAGGCAGTTCCAACTGAGATTCACAACTGGTGAGGTAGACAAAATGCTGGAGAAATTCAGCGGGTGAGGCAGCATCTATGGAGCGAAGGTAATAGGCGACGTTTCGGGTCGAGACCCTTCTTCAGACTGGTGAAGTGCCTCAGAATCGAGCTGGTATGCTCCACTGGCGCCCCTGGCCCAGTTCATTTCATGTGCTGGAGAGTGATTGATGTTGTGTGACACCATAACATCCTGCCCCTACATTTGTATACTCTCAGGAGTTGTCAGCACATGAAGTAAATTTGACCCTATCTTGAGTACTGAGCAGCAGCGATGCCCAGATTGAAGAAATCTTGCATATTATTCAGCAGTGATTTCAGCTCCATGTTGAGCAAAGACCTTCCACGTCCAAAATACACCATCTGACGATGTGAAGGAAGTTATTTTATTAACTAGGTGACCGCAGCTCCAAACACTGCATTCAGAATCCTGCTTGATGTGTATCCTTCTCCATATGAACATTCATTGGTGTCCAGCAATATAAGGTAGCTGCAGTGGGTATAATCTATAAAATGATTCGCAGTGCTTCAAGACTTTCTTAACACCCTTGGGGAGTGATGGAGTATTATGTACAACTGCCAATAGCTTGAAACAGTTGAAGTGCCGCGGCCTATGGGGAAAGCTGCCAGCGAGTCCTCCACGGCTGAATACTACCTGGCGGACCACAGCCTGCAGGGAGTAGCTATCGGGTTGGTCCCCTGCTCATAAGACCCGGCAAACAGTGGCCTGGAAGGGTGAGCCTGCCGAGCCAGCCCCAGAGACCAGGAGGATGGAACCTGTGACGACAACAGACACAGCGGGCAACAAGCAAGCCCTGTAGAGAGGAGAGGGAACTGGTCTGAAGCAGGATCTCAACCTGAAACGTCACCCATTCCTTCTCTCCAGAGATGCTGCTTGTCCCACTGAGTTACACCATCTTTTTGTGTCTTATCAGAGAGAACTGGGGTCTGACCTACCACACCCTTGAGATTGGCTGTGGGTGGCACCCCCAGGAACAAAGGTGGACGGGTGAGGAGAGGGACATTGGTTCACTCTTTGATCCAGACGTCCAAGGAAGGAAAGTGACAGTCTGGGGCTTGCTTGAAACGGGCAACACTTGTAACAATTGGAGCATGGACTGGACTTTGAAAATGGTGCTAAAACGTGCTTGGGTATAGCAATATTCTAATGGACTGTTCATCAGAAAGAAAAATCACTGTGCGTTTGCATTTTGCACATCTGAAAATAAAAGTATTATTGAAGCTCAGGGGGAACAATCCGGTAGCTGCCCTGCATCCTCCAATATAGTTTACAAGCTAAACCGTTATTGTTGCTGGGTCACAATTCTAGAATTACCTATCTAATAGCAATATGGGATTTCCTTAACTACAGATATTACAGTCGGTCAGCTGGGGAACCTCTGCACCTTTTCAAGGATATTTAGGAATGATCATTTAAAGCTGATTTAGCATTAATCTCCACCACCTTTCAGTTACTGTCCATTTGTTCTTGACCATCTCGGTGCAAATCATGAAAATATGATACAACCAAATCAAAGTACCAAAAATAAATCTACCCACTCGATAACAACACAAAATGATCTTTCTCTGTTCACTTGTGTTAAATATTTAGTACCTGGTCAGTGGGTGCTTTTGGTTGACCTATTTCTATGCAGGTTTCTGTGAATATACTAAGGAGTGTGATTGGCACTGCTGTACTCATGCTAATGAGTTTTGAGCACCGATTTCTGATATGTGCTATGTCAGGGTCAAACTAGCATATGTTTCTCATGCATTGCACTTGCATTGTGACTGAAGTTTTGAGCCTTTAAGTTCTAATTGCTGTTTGCTTTTCATCCCTTTTAAAAAGATCTTTTCATCTTTCGTCTTAAATCACTGACCATTTTGCAATATTTCATACCTGTCCCTATCTCTTTATTTCACCAACAAGAGACTTTTTGTCAAAATTGCTGAAGTGATTGAAAATAATCTTTAGGATCTTCATTATTAGCGAACAGCAAGGTTTTTCACCTGTGCATCGTACTCAACAGCTATGAACTATTTTAAATTGTAACGTCAGGTGTAGGAGATTAAAGTTGATAGATGGTTACAGGTAGAAAAATAGTTTTAAGGAGGTAATATTGGAGAGGTGTACAGTGACTTGGACAACAATAATAGTCTTTACATTTTACTTCTATAAAAAAAACTCTACTTCAGTTACTTGGAGTCAGTTAAGGTTAATTTATTGATGTTTCCACAGATCTCTGTTATATCAGTTACTCAAGCTAGTTGGAATTTTCCTTATCCAATAGAAGTTAAATACAAGTGATGTTTGTTTATGTAAATATTTGACAATGTTATGAATCACTAAAACAGTCTAAAATTTGTTAACGTTTACATGCGTATTGCATTGCCACCAAATCAACATGTGTTAATGTGTACTGTTTCTAAAGTGAAACAAACTAAAATTTCATTGCCTAGAATTCAGAAATGCCAAATCTGTTCATAACATTTAGCTACTGTGGTTGTTTTGGATACACAGTGTAAAAATGTTCTACTGTATTGAATTCGTCAATATGTTTTTCTATTTCAGTACTTTTGGAGAAATAAAGAGTGTCCGATTGCCTAAGAAAATGGGAGGAACTGGCACACACAGGGGCTTTGGATTTGTTGAGTTTCTCACTAAACAAGAAGCAAAGGTACAGTATTCAGCAAGATAATCTAGTTATGTACAAATCTTCTTGACAAAGTGATTTGATCACTGTGACTACGGAATAAATTGGTCTTCAGTCTGAAGAAGGGTCTCGACCCGAAACGTCACCCATTCCTTCTCTCCAGAGATGCTGCCTGTCCCGCTGAATTACTCCAGCTTTTTGTGTCTATGGGCTGGATGTTGCTCGATCTAACCCATTACATTGTTCATCCCTTACACTGGTCCTATAACCAAACGTGTCATTTGCGATTGTGGTTTATTTGGAGTGAGCCAATAGCAACAACTTGGAATTAGACTACACATCCTGAACCTCACCCTGGTGGCTTTTCACAACTTGCTGCTGCAAATGGTCTTTTCACTGTTTTTAAATGCCATTGTTGATCGAAAACATTTAAAAATGACCCCAAAAATTCAATGATTAATAAAATAATTTAAAGTTAATGTTTAAACCACTATAATTGGATTCATAAACAATTGGGTTCAAAATTAGGTTAGTTGTGGAAGACAGCGGATAGTTGTGGAGGGGTGATATGTTAACCTGACGTCTGTGACCCATGGTGTTCCGCAGTGGTCGGCTCATATATAAATGTAGGTTGGCTAATTAGTATGTTTTCAGACTACACGAATATTGGCCGAGTTATGGACAGTGAGGAAGGTTGTCTAAGGATAACACGGTATAAATCAGTTGGAAATATGGACAGAGAAATGGCAGATGGAGTTTAATGTGGACAAGTGAAAGGTGTTACATGTAGTCAAATGTAAAAAGAAAGTGTACAGAAAATGGCAGGACCCTTAACAGCATTGATATACAGAGAGATCTCAGCGTTCAAATTCATAGCTCCCAGAAAAGGTATATGGCACACTTGCCTTCATTGAGTATAGTAGTCGGTAAGTTATTTTGCAGTTTTATCAATCTTTAGTTAGGCCATATTTGGAGTATTTTTACAGTTCTGGGCACCACATTACAGGAAAGATGTGAGACGTTTGATTGACTTTAGATAACGCATGGAAAAAGTTCAACTGCCCCCCCCTTGTCAAACAGTACTACAATTTTAACTTAACCCCACAATTTATGTGGCCCTTATGAAATAATAAAAATCTATTAAACAAATAAGTAAAATGAATTAAAAAGTAAAAACAAATTCCAAAGACGTACAGTTTTGTAGGTCAATTTGGCTTTGGTAAAATTGTAAATTGTCCCTAGTGTGAAGGATATTGCTACTGTATGGGGGTCGCTGGTTGGTGTGTATTCGGTTGGCCCAAGGGCCTGTTTCCGTGCTATCTCTACTCTAAAAAACTAAAATTAAAGCTAAAATTTACAGACACTTCATAATCTAGCAAGTTTAGCAATTATAAATCTATAAACAATAAATGAAAACAAATTAACGTCTAAATTTCTGTTCTTTCAATTAATCCATCTACAGACATATGAATAGAGAGATTATTCCTGCATCAGGTCTAACAGTTAGGAAAATGATGGTAAAGAACAGTTAGCAAGTGTAATTCTTCTGCATTTGTGCATCAGTGCATGATTGTCCAGATTACCCTCACAAAACCAATGCCAAAGAGTTGTCCCTGCTAGTTACTCAATTTAAATCTCTATTGTTATATAACCTATAGGTTTTGGTTAGTTTTAAGATAGGCATCCCTTCTAGGTGAACTTGTTAAGAACATCTAAGTTAATTTCAGAAGGTACACAAAAATGCTCAGCGGGTGTAGCAGCATCTATGGAGCGAAGGAGATAGGCAACGTTTCGGACCGAAACCCTTCTTCAGAAGTTAATTTCAGGTTGTTCTTAATATTTGTAAATGCTTGCAATGGATTTGAAGCAGATCCTAGTTTTTATTTGATGAGGTACTCTGGAGATCTGGAGAGTCAAAGCCAGCTTGAAGCTTGAGCAAAATACCTCCAGATTCTATTTGTTTTTGGCCCCTGAATAATATAGCGAACAAAAGTGCTTCAAGTAGGCAGTGATTAAACCATTAAGCATCATTCGCTGTGGTCAAAACTTCCCCAAGCAGCTTAACTTGACCAATTTTTAGAAGATTCTGTTCCAGACAAAAATACTGTTTCATACATCATGAATCTTTAACCCATTTTAACCCTGTCCAAATATTTATCAAGGATGATATGGTTATAAAATGTATATTGCAGTGAGCCTTTGATCTGTAATAAGATAATAAAGAATAGATTATAATTATACCCTAACAAAAATAACCAATGGGGAAATATAGCATATCATCCTAAACATCCTGTCAAACAATCGCGTTAAAATTGGAATATTACCATGTTATGGATGCGGTGATTGATATCACCATAAAATTAAGTATTGAAGAGTTTAAATCATTACAGACTCAAGAAGATCTTAATAGTAACAGGGAATGTCATCAAAATGTTGTGCTTGATACAACTTTAACTTCCACTCAGTTCCCAATGTTAATGTAAATGTAATGGGCCAAATTTGAAGCACCCCATACTTTGCATGGAACTACTACTGAATTGTCAAGTAGCAGACTGAAGGCTGAAGGGGTTATTGCCGTACTCTGCTATACTCAATTAACATGTCTGTCTAGGTGCCAGCTAATTTCTAGGCAGCCAAGTTTTGAAGTCTGTTCAGCAGATTAGTCATAAATTCCTGGCCCAGATTTTAGTGTAGACTTTTGGTTTCCGTTGTTCTCTGCTTAAAAGTTTGGTTTCCGTTGTTCTCTACTTAAACGTTTTCCCTAAAACCCCTTCGGTTGTTGACAATGTTCCCCAAAACCAGTATAATTTGCAGGTACCAATGAAATTCTAGATAGACAGTGCATTCAGAAAGTATTCAGACCCTTTCACTTTTTTCACATTTTGTTATGTTACAGCCTTATTTTTAAATAGATTGAATTCATTTTTTTAATCATTAATCTACACACAATACCACAGAATGAAGATGCCAAAATAGGTGTTTAGGAATTTTTGCAAAGTAATTAAAAATAAATAACTGAAATATCACATTTCCATAAGTATTCAGACCCTTTGCTATGACAATCTGTGGAGATGGGAGAACCTCCCAGAAGGACAGCTATATCTGCAGCACTCCATCGATCAGGCTTTTATGGTGGCCGGACGGAAGCTACTCCTCAGTAAAAGGCACATGACAGCCCGCTTGGAGTTTGAAGGCATGAGAAACAAGATTCTCTGGTCTGATGAAACCAAGATTGAACTCTTTGGCCTGAATGCCAAGCATCATGTCTAGAGGAAACCAGGCACCGCTCATCACCTGGCCAATACCATACCTACGGTGAAGCATGATGTTGGCTGCATCATGTGTGGGGATGTTTATTAGCGGCAGGAACTGCGAGACTAGTCGGGATTGAAGGAAAGATGAACGGAGCAAAATACAGAGCGATCCTTGATGAAAACCTGCTTCAGAGTATTTTGGACTTCAGTCTGGGGCAGAGGTTCACTTTCCAACAGGACAATGACCCTAAGCACACAACCAAGACAATGTAGGAGTGTGACAAGTCTGTGAATGTCCTTGACTGGCCCAGTTAGACCCCGGACTTGAACCCGATTGAACATCTCTGGAGGGACCTGAAAATAGCTGTGCATCGACGTTCCCCATCCAACCTGACAGAGCTTGAGAGGATCTGCAGAGAAGAATGGGAGAAATTACCCAAATACAGGTGTGCCGAGCTTTTAGTGTCATATCCAAGAAGACTTGAGGCTAATCGCTGTCAAAGATGCATCAACAAAGTACTGAGTAAAATCTCTGAATACTTATGTAATTGTGATATTTCAGTTATTTCTTTTTAATTACTTTGCAAAAATTTCTAAACATCTGTTTTCGCTTTTTTATTATGGGGTATTGTGTGTAGATTGATAATAAAATATATATATATTTAATCCATTTTAGAATAAGGCTGTTACGTAACAAAGTGTGGAAAATGTGAAGGCGTCTGAATACTTTCTGAATGCACTGCATGCTTTTCTAGATCAGTCAAAAGTATCAGACAATGCATCAAGCAATTCTGATTATCCAGCAGGCTTCACTAACTCTCGCTAGTGGTAACTAATTCCAGCAGTTACATTTTTCAGTCTATTTTATTTCATGCTTTATTTCTTCAGCTTAATGGTGATTTGTCATTTTACGTGACCATTTTGTTTCTTTAGCATGTTTGTACCAACGTGGTTGAATTTATAGTATGCTTCCTTGCCAATTGTGGAACAAATATTTGTACTATGATAAGACTAAGTAGTTCTGCTCTTGCAGCTGTTTTCCATACTAGTGTTAAACGTATTGTATGAATAGACATGTCAGTAGTTTATTTAATTGTTCTTTATGATTTGTGAAGTTTCTGGGAATGGGAACAATAGTAATTAGTACAAAATGTATTGATAGGAAGTCAGAAATATCCATTTTTGTTCCTGCAGAAAGCCTTCAATGCTCTTTGCCATAGTACTCACTTGTATGGTCGACGTTTAGTACTGGAATGGGCTGACTCTGAAGATACATTGGAGGAATTACGCCGAAAAACAGCCGAGCATTACTATGGTAAACAAATTTTGTTGCAAATTAGTACTTCAACGGGTGAAAATTATTGAGATTTACTATTTAGAAAGGTATCGTAAGTCACACTGTAGGGCATTAATAGAGCGATGTAAGCAGCTTTGTGTCTGCTCCAAGTGTAAGAGAGATGGTGTGGTTGAGTTTTTGCTGGTCGGCAGAAGGAGAAAGGAAAAGAAGAGATTTCTCTTGATAATGGTCCTGGGCATATTCACTCCTTCCCTTCCCATCTCTTTTGGGCTTTTGTCTATTCTTCTGTCTTCTGGTTTCCTTCTTCCTTTCCTCCCTCTTTACCCTCCCTCCATCTCACCCTCCCTCCTAATCCCCTCCCTCCCTCCTTGTCACCCTCCCTCCTCCTTCTCACCCTCCCTCCCTCCTTCTCACCCTCCCTCCATCTTGCTCACCCTCCCACCCTTCCAAAATCAAAATTGATAGGCGTCAAAATCTTTGATCAATTCCTGTAATTTTGACAGCGCAGCACAAGGTAAGATTGGATAGTTGTGTCAAAAAACGATGTACCAGTCAAGGATGCTATTTGCTATTTATGCTAACTACTATACTCAAAAGAAATATTCTATTTCCACTGTTTGACTGTGCTGATAAACTCTTTGCAATTCTTTCAAACAACGTGAATCTTTATCCTTAAAGTGTGAGTGAAGTAAAATCACAAACAAAACTAGAAAACTGTAACTTTGAAGAATTGATTCAATTTATTATTAGCCTGTATATCTCAATTGCAACTACAGCAAAACTATCAACACCTGCTATTGTGATACTGTCAAAATGACAGCAGCTTATTATTTTTGCTGGATGTATTGCTTAATGTACAGATTCCAAAACTGCTCTCAGTGAGCCAGTCTACTCTGCCAGAGTAGGAGGAGCTGAAATATCGTGAAGTGAACTCAAGGTATTTGCAAACATGTCTTGCTTAAAATATCCTGAAAAAGTTACACTTGATGGATGAGGTCCATGATTGTTTGGTGATGTCCAAAGTCATTATTACTGCTTAGGTAAACACTCAGTCTCCAAAGTAGCTGGGAGCCAAAGGCAATTAATTAATCACCGTTAACATGCACAATTAACACAATTGCAAATTAATGCATTAATCACACACACTAATGGAAAAAAAAATTGCACTATTGAATTTCAACCCAACTAAGTATTTCACAGTATTTCCTGCTCGCATATGGCTTTTCACATTTCCTTGGGAGTCAGGCCATCTCTTCTACTGATCCAAACTGATTTAGTTTTGGTTTTAGAGATATAGCAGGGAAATAGGTCCACCCAGTTCACAACAACCATCGATCGCCCATTCACACACGTTCTATGTTATCCTACTTTCTCATTAGGAGCAATTTTACAGAGGACAATTAACCAACAAACACACACCTCTTTGGGATGTGAGCCAAAACTAGATCAGGAAACCTACGCAGTCACTGGGCGAACATGCAATCTACACAGACAGCATCTGTGCTCAGGATTGAATTTGGGTCTCTGGCGCTGTAAAGGGGCTGTCCCACTGCGCGACCTGATTCTGAAGTTTAGAAGAGTTTGAAAAAACGTCATGTTGAAGACCTCCTTCGATTATGTAGAAGACCTCCTTCGACTATGTTGAAGACTAGCTTCGACTACATTTGATTACCTTTGACTACCCTTGATTACCTATGAATAACATGCCGACCTACCACGACTAAACCTACGAGTAAAAAAAGTATAGATTTGTTCCATGGCGACCTTTTTTAACTCGCGGGCATATTTCAACATGTTGAAAAATACGCCGCGACCTAGCTGAGGCCTCGAGTACGCGGGGACTACCCTCGAGCATGAAGGAGAGTTACAAAGACCTCCTAGGACCTTGTGTCGACCATGCTGCGAGTATGAGTCGAGGGCAAACTCACCAGAACTCGCGGATTAGGTCGCCCAAGTGAGACAACCCCTTAAAAGGCACCAGCTCGATCAGCTGCACCACTGTGCTGCCCAATAAATTAGTTGGCGCTTGACTACAACCAGCACCAAAAGGATAGGCCTTACCAAAGTAATCATCAGATTATTGTGAAGACTACCAGTTTGCTACTTACTACCAAATCCCTGACCTTTACGTTTACTGCAAAATCAATCTATGTTGTGATATCTAATACTTTAATCAAATACACCATAATGGCAATAGCCAGAACTGAACGGCAGTTGAAGATGCAAGAGACTGCGGATGCTGGAGTTTGGAGCAATAAGCAATTTGCTGGGGGAATTCCACAGGTCGAACAGCATCTGTGAGGTTGAGGGGGTAGAAATTGTCATAGTTTTGGGTCGAAATACTGCATCATGACTTGCATGCAGTTGCCTTTCATCAAAAGCCTGCAACAAATGTTTGCAGTCCGCTAACCACCTACAGACAATCAACAAAACCATTATTTATCAGACTAAAAACATTAAAGTTTCAAGATCTGACAGATTATAAAACTATCCAAATTATGTTCAAGGCAGCTAATCAGCAATTGCCTTGTAATATCCAGGGGTTGTTCCAACGGAGAGAAAGCAAACACAACCTGAGAGGAACCTATATATTCGAAAAACCAGCAATAAGAACTAATGCAAAACTCCATTGTGTTACAGCAAAGGGTGTTAGTCTCTGGAATAACTGCCAGGATGAGCTAAAAAAATGTAAGACTCTATTCAAGCTAAAAACACTCTTCAGAAACAAAAGATTGAATGGTTATGAGCTGGACCAGTGATTTTTTTTCTGTTTGGTTATTTCTTGTTTGTGGACTGTTCAACAGATTTTGGGTCCATTTGTTCCCATTATTTTGTTTTTCCATGAAAATGTATAGAAAATAAGAGGGGGTAGGACCAGAAAAGTTTTTGAACTTCTTCTTACCCCTTTTGAACATGAACGATATTACTTGTATTATTTGAGTTACTTATTTGTTTGTTTTCCTTTGTGTTTTATTTTCTTTTTTTTTATTGCTTACAAGTTTATTTGTGTTTGTATTTTTTAACATGTTCAATAAATTAATAAAGTAAAGTAAGTAAAACTAACGTGATTGTTTTCAAGGTTCTTTTCCAACCTCTAGCATCTCCATGGAATTTATTTATTTGATACTATATGATATGATTTGATATGTTGAACATCTGCCACTTTCCTGTGCTATCAAGCCAAATAAACTTTTTATGTTCCCAACAAACCACAGTATTACGCGATATATTTCAGCAAATAAATATCAGCAGTATGTTATTGGTCATTTTTATTTGTTTAGGCCTTAATATATGGAGTATTCATTTTTTTCATGGCTTCTGATTATACAGTGTCCTTGTACCATTCCCATTACTCGGGTAAGGAAAATAAGAGATCATTATGATGTCTCTCTTCCACGTGTATCCATTTATACAAAAAGAAGGGCCATATATCTATGCGAAGAAGGGTTCCGACCCAAAATGGTGTCTGTCCATTTCCTCCACAGATGTTACCTGACCCATTGAGTTCCTCTAGCACTTTGTGTTTTATACTGTAATCCAACTTCACCTCTCCATTGAAGCCAAGAACTTCCAACTCCAGCTGAAAATGGAAAACTAATATTATAGACAATAGGTGCAGGAGTAGGCCATTCAGCCCTTCAAGCCAGCACCGCCATTCAATGTGATCATGGCTGATCATCCCAAATCAGTATCCCGTTCCTGCCTTCTCCCCATATCCCCTGACTCCGCTACCTTCAAAGCCATATCTAGCTCTCTCTTGAAAGTATCCAGAGAACCGGCCTCCACCGCCCTCTGAGGCAGAGAATTCCACAGACTCACAACTCTCTGTGAGAAAAAGTGTTTTCTCGTCTCCGTTCTAAATGGCTTACCCCTTATTCTTAAACTTAATCGGGAACATGTTTCCTGCCTCTAGCGTGTCCAAACCCGTAATAATCTTATATGTTTCAATAAGAACCCCTCTCATCCTTCTAAATTCCAGAGGATACAAGCCCAGCCGCTCCATTCTCTCAGCATATTACAGTCCCGCCATCCTGGGAATTAACCTTGTAAACCTACGCAACACTCCCTCAATACCAAGAATGTCCTTCCTCAAATTAGGGGACCAAAACTGCACACAATATTCCAGGTGAGGTCTCACTAGGGCCTTATACAACTGCAGGAGGACCTCTTTGCTACTATACTCAACCCCTCTTGTTATAAAGGCCAACATGCCATTCGCTTTCTTCACTGCCTGCTGTACCTGCATGCTTACTTCCACTGCCTGCTGTACCTGCATGCTCACTTTCAGTGACTGATGAACAAGAACCCCCAGATCCTGTTGTACTTCCCCTTTTTCCAACTTGACATAATTTAGATAGTAATTTGCCTTCCTGTTTTAGCTACCAAGGTGGATAACCTCACATGTATCTACATTAAACTGCATCTGCCATGCATCTGCCCACTTACCCAACCTGTCCAAGTCGCCCTACATTCTTATGGGGTGAACTTGGGGTGGGGACTGGACATTGTGCCTTCCCCCACAGTGGTATCCACTGTGGGGGGATGATTTTTTTTGTCTGTAATGTAATCCTGTTAGTCTTTGTCCAAGATGGCAGCCGTGAAGAGAGAGTGGACGCTGGCGCGCTTTGGCTGCCGCTGCTCTCTCTTCACATTGTGTTTTTGATTTTCTGTTTTTGGACTGAATTCTGTTTTTAGTTTGTGTCTCTGTGATGTCTTTATTATTTATTTTACTCTGATTATATGTTTATATTCCTGTTAATCTATGTAAGGTGTCCTTGAGATGTCTGAAAGGCGCCCAACAGATAAAATTTATTATTATTATTATTATCTTGCTTCTCTCAACAATTTCATTTGTTACCATTTTGTGCTATTATCTAAAAGCCCTGTCCCACTGTATGAGTTCATTCAAAAAGTTCTCCCTAGTTTGCCCTGATTCGAACTCGGAGATTTACGGTAATGGCCGCTCATAGGTACTCTGGGCTCTCGTCGACATTTTTCAACATGTTGAAAAATCTTCACGAGTCTTCCCGAGCTTACTGCGTTTCCCGAGTACCTGCCGTTAGCGTTACGAGCCACTATGAGGCGTCCCCGAGCTCCGACGTATCCACTACGTTAATTCTCCGTGCTTACTATGAGTTTGATTTTTTTTTAATACTCGGGAGAGCACTTGAATGAACTCGTACAGTGGGACAGGGCTATTAATATATGCAGTCTCTATATATTAAATCTCTCTTCCAAATCCACCTTCCCACTTCTGAAGATTGCTGATCTCTTCCCATAACACCGTTTTTTCTACTCAATTCAGTATTGGCTCTAAAGCCCTAATCAGCATTGGAAATCATACAGTTTGAGTTGACCCACAGAGTCATCTGCAAAACACAGCACATTCCCAGCTCTCTTTCCAACCCTGATTAAGAATGATTTATGGAGCTTTGAACTGATTTTGTGATTCACTCCATGGTTGTTTTGTATTCACCCTGAGTAATAACTTGGAGTGTTGCACTCCTAAATGCATCCTCCGACCTGAGAGTTGTAACTTTTCTTCTTCTTAGGCGCGTCCTCAGGATTCACATTTTCTTTCTTTTCCCATGGTTTTGTGGGTTTAGAATTGGCTAATGAGATTAAAGGGGAAATTACATTTTTCTGACACTTAAATAATTATTTGTGCTTATGATGCATGAATTCAAGGTTCTCCTTGCCATTCCCGATGCCCCTTCTCCATTTTGAGTGGTGATGGACCGAAGGTCTCCAATTGGCTGTTGTGGATGTTGTAGTTCTTCAGGGAAACTTGTGAACATATCCTTGAGCCTTTTTTTCAAAGTACAGGTGTACAACCTTTTATCCGAAAGCCTTGGGACCAGACACTTTTAGTAATTTGGAATTTTTCGGCTTTCGGAATGAAAGATTTTTAGCGTAGATTTTAACAGCTGGCTCAGTGGTAGAGTGCTCGGCTCATATCCACAAGGTCGCGAGTTTGCGCCTCGATCCCGGCAGTTACTCGATCGCGAGTTTGAGTCTTCAATGTAGTTTTTTCTTGCAGAATAGGAGAGAATAGGGAGGGTTAGGCTGGGATCATTCTCTGCAAGATGATCTTAGTGCGGGAGACAAGTGTAGGAGAGGTGTACTGACTGTGTGGGCAGAACTTTGGAAGTGATTGCCCACCATTCTCAAAAGCCGCTGTGTCTCCTTGTCCCTCCAACTCCAGAGGAATCCGCTCGCCGATGGGCCGCTACGGCGACAAGTGGCAGTTCGCCCACAGCCCGAGCTGCGCCACCCCAAGTACAAGACGTACCTTGCACACCATCAGCTTCTGCCCCTACGGGGAGCGTGTTCCTCTGGAGTTGGAGCGGGGCTGGGCTGGAGTTGCTGATCTGGGATCTCCGTGCTTGCAGTGGGCCTGGGGGTCGGTGTCCCGATGAGGGGGCGCAGCTCGGGCTGTGGGCGAACTGCCACTTGTCGCCGTAGCGGCCCATCGGGGAGCGGCTTCTGGTGGTCCTGACGTCTCTTAGCTCCTGTCCAGGGGGGTGGCCGGAGACATCAGGACCAATAGGAACCCGCTCCCCGATGGGCCGCTACAGCGACAAGTGGCAGTTCGCCCACAGCCCGAGCTGCGCCCCCTCATCCGCAACCTGGGTTCCTCTGGAGTTGGAGCGGGGCTGGGCTAGAGTTGCTGCTGGCTGTGAGTCTCTGGGATCTCCGTGCTTGCAGTCGATGTCCCGTTGGTCCTGACGTCTCCGGCCACCCCCCTGGACAGGAGCTGAGACTGGGAACTGTACCGCCCTTGCCCCCTCCCTCTGCAACTGCAAACAACCCCACAGTTCCCAGTCTCAGCTCCTGTACAGGGGGGTGGCCGGAGACGTCACAGCCCGAGCTGCGCCCCCTCATCCGCAACCCCAAGAACAAGACATACCTTGCACACCATCAGCTTCTGTCCCTACGGGAAGCGTGTTCCTCTGGAGTTGGAACGGGGCTGGGCTGCTGCTGGCTGTGGGTCTCTGGGATCTCCGTGCTTGCAGTGGGCCTGGGGGTCGGTGTCCCGTTGGTCCTGACGTCTCCGGTGACTGGCACTGACCTGCTGGCATCACCGACGTGAAGACAGTGCAAAGCCCCCGCGCCGGTGCAATGGGCGGGGAGCTGGAGAGGGGAGGGAAGGGGTCACACACATGGCCGGGAAGCAGAGGGGTGTAGGTGGGGTGAAACTGAAGGGAGTGACAATCTGCTGCTGCCTGCCCGCTGAGTTAAAATGTTCCCACGCAGGACTCACGATACACTGTGTATCGTGAGTCTACCGTGGGAACTTTTTTACTCAGCGGGCAGGCAGCAGCAGATTGTCAATTATTAACCCTCCCGCGCAATATACCCTCACCTTCTTTTTTATGAATGGGGATTTAGTTCCCCTTGCTTCGAGTACCGACCGGAGGTTCCGCTGTCACCTCTGCGGGCCGCCCTCGGTGAACGTCTTCAAGGACCTTTCTTCAAGGACCGAAAAAATGTCCGCTATTCGGAGCTTTTCGTTATTTGGAACTTCGGATAAAAGGTTGTGCACCTGTACCCAGTAATCTCCTCTTATGACCAAGCTCCTTCAGTGAATTTGGAAGATTTTGCAGACACAGCATTAGTCCCTTTTACAGTCCCTTGAGATGTATGTTGTGAAGTCTGAGAAGCATGTAGAAGGGCAGAATTCACTTTTTGTCTTCATCCACTCGTGACTACTTTCTCAGTCATAATATCTGTCATGCTAGTACGCTCCATGTAAACTCTTACTGTTTTCCCCCTTGCCTTATTTGAAAGTCTTCAGTTGCCAACCTCCACGATGTTCCGTTATTCTTGCATAGTATTCACTTTATTTGCTCTGCCTTTTCATGTAATCTTCACAGAAATGTAAATGTTGAAATCTGATATGCATATAACATTTATATAATGTTTAGGCTTTCGTCTATCTAGTTAGCTATTGGCTTTCTTTGAAGGCCAGCCATTAGACCTAATGCAAACTGCCCAATTTGCTACTCGGGAAGGATTTGTTGAGTTTGCGTGTTGTCATTATTTTTTGGGCAATTATGCACAATGTTCCTGTTGAAGTGTTCAGCACACCATCAAACATGAATACTTTTGTTTCACTGAAATCGTCTTGAATTTATAATTCAGGAAAAGCAGTACTTTAAACTCCAAGAGTTACTCTTGTGTTGCATTCTGAATGCATGAATTCATTAAAGGGCTTTATCATAATTATATCGCTCCTCATTCCTGGAGTTCAGCTCCCGCAAATGAAACGCTGATTCATGCAGGGTTGTAAACGTGTAGTCTGACAACAAAAACTCACTGGAGGGGTTAACTAAGTTGTTGAGGGAATAGGTCAAAGTATCACCACCAGAAAATGTTCTCCATGGGATAACACAAAGGTGAAGAAAATAAGGGTTGATGAGAATGGCAGAGATGGATCCTTGTCGTTTCCAGAGATAATAGGATGGGTAAAAGAGTTATTGTTTTGAGATTGATAGATAGGAGTTGAAACAAGCTAAGGCATTTCCTAAATGTGAGGATGATGGAGTAAATGTGTTGAAGGATGATAATGTAGTTCACTGTCAGAGGCTGCAGAGCAGTCACAGAGGGCAGGAATGAATGATGCTGCATGCTGATGTCCTTTGTGATTTTCATAAGCACTATTTTGCTATAAGGGTGATGTCAGTAATCCGATTACAGTGAGGGGGATATAGACCGGTGACATGGTCATATTCTTGAGTGGGGGTTGACGATGGTTAACGCTATTATTCATGGATAGTTAGTGATAGAGAGTGGATGTGGTATATGTCTCTTAGCTATTAAAGAAAAAGCTGCTTTAAAATTAGTATGTTACAACTACCTTCAGAATCCAAGACACTTGGTTGCTTACTGCAACACTGTTCCCTTTGTTGGCAGATTCAATTGAAGATAACTGCCATAATAAGCAGTTGTGTTCTTGTGGTTGATTATGATCTGATTGTGTTTTCACTGATTATGTGAAATTCTACTCTCAACTAGTTTAAAAGTGCCCACAATACGCTATACAGGCAATGGAGTGGGATACACACAGTCCAAGGCTCTGGAAAAGATTGGTTGAGTGTACAAATTGAAAAAGCATGGTATAAGACATTCATCAAAATTAAGATAATAATACATACAACAAAGGGCTCAAAATGAGATTGCAGGAAGCTCTCAAATTCTATAAAGTGAAAGAAGCATTTAGTGTTTATTTGGCATATTTGGACAAGTTCTTTGAGGTCAACAACATGATAGAAAATCTGTAGGTGAAAATGCTGAAGGAAGCAGCGCTGAATTTTTGAAGAAAGACCAGCAACCTTTGTGGTACAGGTTGGCTACAATATACAGTAAAACTCCGATAATCCGCTAACCAACTGTTCGGAAATACTCAAGGTTGGACATGAGCTGACCAAGTCATGTCTGTTGTGTCTCTTTCACTCGTTTTTAATTTACTTGTTTGCTGGGAATGTTATTACAATTCTGTGTAACATCCCAAAACAAAGTATTAAAGCTAAATGGTGGATTAACTCAGCGGGTCAGGCAGCATCTGTGAAGGGCGTGGATAGACAATATTTCAAGTCCCAACATGAAACGTTACCTATACATTTTCTCTACAGATGTTGCCTGACACTCTTGAGTTACTCCAGCACTTTGTGTTTTGCTCAAGATTCCAGCATCTCAATTTCTGGGGTGTTGATATGAAAAACATTAAAAAAAATACTGGGGTGTTGATATGAAAAACATTCAACTCGGTAATGTCCTGATTGTAGTATATTACTGGAGTTGCAACACTCGTGTTTGGCAATGTCAATCCGAGCAGTTTCACTGCTGCTAGTTTCATTGAACTATTTTAGTATTAAACCTTTGCCGTTCTAGTTGGATACTTTCCATGTACATCCAGTGTCCTGAGGGGATTAGGGAAAGAAGTACTTGCCAAATTAATGAGAATATAGACCAACAAAACTACTGGACTTTATGGTACACATGTGTAGGAAAGAACAGCAGATGCTGGTTTAAGCCAAAGATGGACAGAAAAAGCTGGAGTGACTCAGCGGGACAGGCAGCATCTCTGGAGCGAAGGAATGGGTGCCGTTTCGGGTCTCGACCTGAAATGACACTCATTCCTTCTCTCCAGACATGCTGCCTGTTCCACTGAGTTACTCTAGCTTTTTGAGTCTATTGATGGTCTACATGTTTGACATCTAAAAGATAGCCATAGAGATTGAGAAATTATTCCTTAAGTTCATCTCTCATAAATGGAAAACAAAGTCATCTTCCACAGTGGGAAAGTCTCATTAGAATGATATGGGTCTTTGGTAAGACTACTTGGAGAATTAGAAACAGTTTTGATGTCCTTAATAAAATGTAAAATTGCCTTAGAAGCCGTGCAATGGGAGAAGTAATTGTCTTATGAGGGAAGGTTGAACAGATGAGTCAAAATGCTTCATGGAATTTAGAAGAATAGGAAAAGCTCTCATTGTACTGTAAAGGTCCCCTGAAGGACCACATCTAGTTAGATGCTAATTAGTTGGAGGATTAGTTAAAGACGATTGTCCCCCTGCTGAAGGAATCCAGACACAGGAGAAAAAGTGGGATGAAAAACTAAAACTGGGATGAAGAGGAGTTTGTTTCTTCTGCTGGTTGTGATTTTTTTTTTAACTTTACTGCCACGGAAAATTATGGTTGCAGAATCATTAAAATAAAGCTGCGAATTTTGGATTTGTGGATTTAAGGCGTTTTGGTGATCCAGTCAGGAAAATGGAGATTAAGTCTAAAATCAGTGATCCATTAAATAACTGCATCTCTGAAATGACTTGAGGGACCTTGTACCTGCTTCTGCATAAGTTTGTTCTTACAAAATAAAGGACAATGCATTAGACTATAGACTAAGTGGGACCCATTGGGTCCCAGTCACAAGGGAGGCCTGGTTCCCCCAACGCAATCCATTCCCCAACGCAATATCACCATTCACTGTTCTCCCAACGCAACCCGTTCCACCAAAGCAATATTCCACCACACAGAGGAGGGGGGGTGTGGGAGAGGGAAGTTGGGGTGGGGGAAGGGGTGGTGTGGGGAGGGGGGGGTGTGCTCACACTCTGCTCACCCAGCACCTTCAGCTTTCGGCCTCACGCAGCAGATCCCGGTTTAACTCAGCAGCTTCCTGCTGGTCGCTGCAGAAGCAGCCCGCGAGTCTGACTCTCCGCAAGCTGCTCAACACACTGCGCCCCTTCAGCTTATTATTCTCGCCACGTTATTGACAGCGGGTTCCAGAAGGGGCATTTTTTATGATTTTTAAACCTTCATAACTATTGTACTATTTCACCGATCGGAACAAAACTTATTTGACGCAGCAGAGGAGAATGGTGGGTAAGGTGGCGAAAAATCGTAGCGCTATGGGGGATCGTTTTTGCGCAAATTTAATTACAACGCAGACCGGCAGCGGTCAAGATGAGATTTTTAGTAATAGGATGGATGGATGGATGGATGGATGGATGGACGGACGGACGGACGGACGGACGGACGGATGGATGGATAGATAGTGTGGCTCTTCTGAAAATGCAGAAATAGTTTCAAGTGAAGGTGAAAGAAATCCTGGCATGTGAGTAAACCTGCTATTTAACATGCCCGGTGGGTGCAGCAAGGTGAATTATAATGCTACGTTTGCAGAATGTTGTAGATGGAAAGACTGCACATAAAGTCTGAATTCATTCAGAACAAACTTCTTTAATACAAATTGGCCAACAGCGAAGTTACTCATCCTTGAACAATTGGTCTTCAATCCAAAGAGTCCATTGTTTTAATAATTTTTATCTAGTTTCCCCCGTTCTCCCGACCCAGCATGCACTGTGAACCAGGAGTGAGCTAAACTTTTTTTTGCACGGTTGTGCTTAAGCGTTTTGTGTGCTACATAAGCCGTATGCGGTACTACCCGCGAGTCTGAGATAGGGGTTTGTCTGGGTAAATAGTCTTGAGATCACTCTCGTTTTTTTAGCCTGCAGTTTATGGTTGAAGTCAGTACTAACTCATTCCAACCAGACTTCGAGATCTATCGATTCAGCTTTGTATGCATTCTGCTGTTTCCGTTACCAAATGGAATCCATACTGTGTCAGGTAACCGTAACATTAGCAGGCGACATCTTCAAAATTCCCATTCCAACTATAATGCAAGTATAGCAAAGAACCTCAGGAATTACTATGATGAAAGACCTAAAGGTCAAGAGTTGTTCAACCTTCGAGAAACAACATTTACAGCGATATTATGAGTGCATCAAGTAATTTATGCAATTTGATTTTCATGCTAAATCTTAATCATGAAAGAAGATACAATTGTTTTAAATGTGTGTATGGTCCGTGTATTCTTTATCGCATGTTATCAACACTGGAAGTTTGGGTAATAGAGTAAGAAACCTTCATTGATAGACAATGATGTTTTGTGGGGAACTAAATAGGAGAGCTGTATATTGTGACTGTGGATCCACTTCTATAATTTCTGATGTATGATTAGACACCTGTATTTTTCTTTTACCCTTTATGTATTACATAACAATAGTGATTCAAGCTTTCAGTCTTTAGACTCCAGGGAGTCTGATGGTTGCCACGAGGACATTTTGTGAAGGCAGAGCTAAATTACTATTGACTTGTTTTTGTGGTGTACTGCCAACATTTCAGTCCTTTGCTGCCAACAGCCATCTGCAGTCTCCTGCCAGGTGAAATCTGGAAATGATTGTGGAGGCTGCTGTTGCTCGCAGCATTGATCAAAGTATTAACACACACGATAAAAAATTATACAACCAGGCACTGGGAATGAGAAAAAATTAAAAATGCAACAGAGGAGGAAGTTTGACATGATTGTTTATTCCAAAGGAGAAAGTACTATTTCTCCTCCCTTGCAATATATTTAATAATGTGAATTTCAACATAGCTTATTTCAGTTACTATTACCTGTCCATTTGCTATAATTTTCATGAAAGAGAGCATGGTCTGTACAGCAGAACAGAAAATGTCAGAAGTCCATGTCAAGCAGCATTTGACAAACCATGTTGTGCTGATAATTCCATGCCAGTTCCATGGAGAAACATTTAGCTCTCTGTTGGTTAATCTGACTTCCCACTTGTCTGAACTCTGGGAGTGGAATGAAGTCAAGCAGAACTGAGAAGCTTGATTTACACTGTTTTTGATCACTCTTCAGTTTTATATGCATAGTGAGATCCCATTCATTTGGGGTAATTGAATTGGAGTACATACATTGACGCAAGTAAGAACTCAAGTGAGTTTTTATTTTACTCAATCTCTATAACTGAACTGTAATCTTGTGGAAATATGTTCATTTTTTCCCATATTTTCATTACTTAAATCTCTCACTTATCCTTTATCGGCTGATTGTCAAAGACAAGGGTGCCACGTTGGCACAGCTGTAGAGTTGCTGCCATACAGCGGCCGGGACCCAGGTTCGATCCTGATCATGGGTGTTCTCCGTATGGAATTTATACGTTCACCCCGTGACCTGCATGGGTTTTCCCCAGGTACTCCAGTTTCTTCCCACACTCCAAAGACGTGCAGGATTGTAGGTTAATTGGCTTTGGTAAAAAATTGTAAATTGTCCCATATGTGTGTGATCGTGTTAATGTATGGGGGTAGCTGAGTGGTGCAGACTCGGTGGGCCAATGGCCCTATTTCCTCACTGTATCTCTAAACTAAACTAAAACCTCTTGGAAATGGTTAAAACCTTTGACAGAGGTCCAGCATCTCCAGTTTCACTTTCTTGAGTCCATCACCACTTTGCCACTTACAGACTGCTCTGCTTCACGGAATATTCATATCAGTGTGGCCTGGTTCATTCTGACCTGCAGAGCTGCAGATGGTTAGTTCAGATGCTGTACCTATACTGTAGGGATGAGTACAAAAACTGTCGTGATTGGCATGATGATGCCCATTGCTTAAAGAAAGTGACTTCAGCACATTATTAATCTGTTACAGCCACAGATATAGCCTGACTTGCTAA
Organism: Amblyraja radiata; assembly: GCF_010909765.2. Classification (NCBI taxonomy): domain Eukaryota; kingdom Metazoa; phylum Chordata; class Chondrichthyes; order Rajiformes; family Rajidae; genus Amblyraja; species Amblyraja radiata. The sequence goes on from NC_045980.1 coordinate 9,556,211, forward strand.
ATATTTTCAGCATTTTGTATTTCTTTTCAATGTTCAGTATCAGCAATATTTTGCTTTTTTACTGTTGTGTGAACTAAGAAATGGTTGCATCTATTCACTGGTGTATGTAATAGTTTATATATATGTGAAAGTATTGCATGTAGCACAGATTTTGTGTTGGACATTATTGTTTTCTTTCTCTTGTCTCATCTCTGTCCCCATGCTAAAGACTCAAAACCATAAGAAATATGAGCAGTGGACCATAATCTCCATGAGCCTATTTCACCATTCGGTAAAATTATGGTCATTCCTCTACCTCGAGTCTGCATTGCTTTCTGATGTTTCCCCCTTGCCCTCGATTCCCTTTTCCATGCATCCTGGCCTTGAATGTACTCAACATTCAAGTTTCCATATTTCTCTGCAACAGAGAGTTCCAAAGATTCAGTCTGAGTGAAACAATCTCTCTGTATCTCAGTACTTCTATACACTCCATCAAGAGGAAGCAGTGGTAGTCAATCTCAGGTCTTGAATTTTTCCAATGAAATGTCCAATTATTGTAGTCCCTAATTAGTATGGAGTCGGCCTGCTCAGTTTCACATTGGTCCCAAGTTGAGGAACTAGTCCAAAATCAGAAGTCCGATGCCAACATCACAATGACTCTATTCTTCATTCATTTTGTGGAGACCACAACGATATTCCATACGCCAGGTGTGATAGCCCAGTGCTTACGTGGATCTTGGACAAGTAGCAATCAAAGGGAAGCAGGGAGAAGAGCTTATTGGCTGAAACCCGTGGGAAAGGTGTGTCAGAGGGGAAAAACAGTTTAAAAAGAGCGCCAAAAAGCAGTGTTATCCCAGTGCTTACGTGGATCTTGGACAAGCAGCAATCAAAGAGAAGCAGGGAGAAGAGCTTATTGGCTGAAACTCGTGGGAAAGGGGAGTAAGTCACAGGGGAAATTTAGTTTGTAAATTGGTAAAGTAGGCAATTTATCAGTCAATATAAGCAAGGCTGCTCTAGGGGAGCGGCAGTGAGGGAGCGGTCTTGTGAGTAAAGTGTGAGTCTTTGGCTTGAGAATCTTCGGTGAGGAGAGGAGGCTACGCAAAAATTTGGAGAGGACGGGACGCGGTGAACACGTGACAGGACAGATGAGACAGTGTGATGCTTGCAGAATGTGGGAGCCCAGGGACACGGATGGAGCCTCTGGCTGCTACAACTGTGGCAAGTGCTTCCAGCATCAGCTCCTGAAGGACCGTGTTGGGGCACTGGAGAAGCAGTTGGATGGTGTCAGGGCCATCCGGGAAAATGTGAGTTTCCTGGACAGGTCCTACAGTGAGGTTGTCACGCCGAGGATACGGGAAGAACTAAGGTGTGTGACTGAGAGAAAGGGTGGTAACCGTGAAGTGCAGGAGACCCAGGTGGCTGTGCCTAATGAAAACAGGTACGCCCTCTTGGGAACTGTCGGGGGAGACGATGCTTCCAGTCAGAACGGCGGGCACGTCGGTGGCTCCAATCCTAGAGATGGGACTCGACCGTCGTCGGGCAGAGCCACAGTGGTGGGTGACTCCATTGTCCGAGGAGCAGACAGGAGATTCTGTGGCGGCAGACGAGACGCGAGGATGGTCTGTTGCCTCCCTGGTGCCAGGGTTCAGGATGTCACGAGCCAAATTCAGAACATGCTCGAGAGAGAGAAGGTGAACAGCCAGTAGTAGTTGTGCACGTAGGCACAAACGACATCGGGAAGTAGAGGAAGGAGGTTCTCCAACGTGAGTTCAGAGAGTTAAGAAGAAGACTGAAAAGCAGGACTTCTAGGGTGGATATCTCTGGATTGCTTCCAGTACCTCGTGCTAGTCAGGACAGGGAGATAGGGGATCTGAATGTGTGGCTGAGGGGCTGGTGCAGGGAGCAACGATTTCGATTTATAGACCACTGGGATCTCTTCTGGGGTAGGGGTGACGTGTACAAAAGGGACCGGTTACACCTTAACTGGAGGGGGACCGACATTCTGGCAGGCAGATTTGCTCGGGGTACATGTGTGGGTTTAAACTAAATAGTGGGGGGGAGAGATTGACAAATTGGGAGTATAAAGATGGAGTTGGAGTTGAGTACACGAAAAATTACAAAAGATTCTCGAATTAATGGGAAGGAAAGTTCGAGAAGGTATAAAAGAGTAAGATCAGGGCCAATTGCGAGCGGTGCGAGGGGGGACGTGAATACGGAGGTCAAAGTGTTGTATATGAATGCGCGAAGTATAAGAAATAAAGTGTACGAGCTTGAGGCTCAGTTAGAAATTGGCAAGTATGATGTTGTGAGAAACATACCCTAGCAGTGATAACAGTGGAACAACAATGGCAGGTATTTCTAGGAATAATGCAGAAGGTGCAGGATCAGTTAATTCCCAGGAGGAAGAAAGATTCCAAGGGGAGTAAGGGGCGACCATGGCTGACAAGGGAGGTCAGGGACAGTATAAAAATAAAAGAGAAGAAGTACAACGTAGCAAAGATGAGCGGGAAGCAAGAGGATTGGGTAATGTTTAAAGAACAACAAAAGATAACCAAAAAGACAATACGGGGAGAAAAGATGAGGTATGAAGGTAAGCTAGCCAAGAATATATAGGAGGATAGTAAAAGTTTCTTTAGGTATGTGAAGAGAAAAAAAATTAGTTAAGACCAAAGTTGGACCCTTGAAGACCGAAAAAGGTGAATTTATTATGGGGAACAAGGAAATGGCAGATGAGTTGAACAGGTACTTTGGATCCGTCTTCACTAAGGAGGACACAAACAATCTTCCTGATATAGTAGTGGCCAGAGGATCTGGAGTGACGGAGGAACTGAAGGAAATCCACATTAGGCAGGAAATGGTGTTTGGTAGACTGATGGGACTGAAGGCTGATAAATCCCCAGGGCCTGATGGTCTGCATCCCAGGGTACTCAAGGAAGTGGCTCTAGAAATCGTGGATGCATTGGTGATAATTTTCCAATGTTCTATAGACTCAGGATCAGTTCCTGTGGATTGGAGGGTAGCTAATGTTATCCCACTTTTTAAGAAAGGCAGGAGAGAGAAAACAGGGAATTATATACCAGTTAGTCTGACATCGGTGGTGGGGAATATGCTGGAGTCAACTATAAAAGATGAAATAGCCGCGCATTTGGATAGCAGCAACAGGATCGGTCCGAGTCAGCATGGATATACGAAATCATGCTTGACTAATCTTCTGGATTTTTGGGGATGTAACTAGGAAAATGGACACAGGTGAGCCAGTGGATGTAGTGTACCTGGACTTGAATTGAATTGAATTGAATTGAATTTCCTTTATTGTCATTCAGACCTTTCAGTCTGAACGAAATTTCGTGCCTGCAGTCATACATACAATAATACAATAATAGACAACAGAACAGACAGTAAACACAAATTAACATCCACCACAGTGAGTCCACCAAGCACCTCCTCACTGTGATGGAGGCAAAAATCTTAGGGCTGCAGTCTCTTCCCTCCTCTTCTCCCTCTGCGCTGAGGCGATACCCCACCGGGCGATGGTAAATCAGTCCCGCGGCTCACCGAGCTCCACGAACGGGCCGGTTCAAACACCGCGGCCCGGGGTGGTCGAAGCTGCCGCCCTCCAGTCCAGCGGACGCAGCTGTTGACGATGTCGTTCACTGGCCCGCGGCCGAACCCCGGACTCAGGCCGCCGCCGTCTCAGCCACCGGAGTACCGTCTTTCAGAAAGCATTTGATAAGGTCCCACATAGGAGATTAGTGGGCAAAATGAGGGCACATGGTATTGGGGGTAGAGTGCTGACATGGTTAGAAAATTGGTTGTCAGACAGGAAACAAAGAGTAGGGATTAACGGGTCCCTTTCAGAATGGCAGCCAGTGACTAGTGGGGTAGTGCAAGGCTCGGTGCTGGGACCGCAGCTATTTACAATGTCCATCAATGATTTGGATGAAGGGATTCAAAGTAAAATTAGCAAATTTGCAGATGACACAAAGCTGGGTGGCAGTGTGAGGTGTGAGGAGGATGCTATGAGAATGCAGGGTGACTTGGACAGGTTGGGGGAGTGGGCAGATGAAGTTTAATGTGGATAAATGTGAGGTTATCCACTTTAGAATAAAAAACAGGAAGGCAGATTACAATCTAAATGGCGTCAAGTTGGGAAAAGGGCAAGTACAACGGGATCTGTGGGTCCTTGTTCATCAGTTCATGAAAGTAAGCATGCAGGTACAGCAGGCAGTGAAGAAAGCGAATAGCATGTTGGCCTTTATAACAAGAGGAGTCGAATATAGGAACAAAGAGGTCCTTCTGCAGTTGTTCAGGGCCCTAGTGAGACCACACCTGGAGTATTGTGTGCAGTTTTGGTCCCCTAATTTGAGGAAGGACATTCTTGCTATTGAGGAAGTGCAGCATAGGTTTACAAGCTTAATTCCCGGGATGGCGGGACTGTCACATGCTGAGAGAATGGAGCGGCTGGGTTTGTACACGCTGGAGTTTAGAAGGATGAGAAGGAATCTTATTGAAATGTATAAAATTGTTAAGGGTTTGGGCACTCTAGAGGCAAGAAACATGTTCCCGATTTTGTGGGAGTCCAGAACCAGGGGCCACAGTTTAAGAATAAGGGGTAAGCCATTTAGAACGGCGACGAGGAAACACTTTTTCTCACAGAGAGTGGTGAGTCTGTGGAATTCTCTGCTTCAGAGGGCGGTAGAGACCGGTTCTCTGGATACTTTCAAGAGAGAGCTAGATAGGGCTCTTAAAGATAGCGGAGTCAGGGGGTATGGGGAGAAGGCAGGAACGGGGTACTGATTGGGGATGATCAGCCATTATCACATTGAATGGCGGTGCTGGCTCGAAGGACCGAATGGCTTACTCCTGCACCTATTGTCTATTGTGTTAAAGAAGGAACTGCAGATGCTGGTACACAAAAATGCTGGAGAAACTCAGCGGGTGCAGCAGCATCTATGGAGTCTGAAGAAGGGTTTCGGCCCGAAACGTTGCCTATCTCCTTCGCTCCATAGATGCTGCTGTGCCCGCTGAGTTTCTCCAGCATTTTTGTGTACCTCCTATTGTCTATTGTCTATCTCACCAAAGCCCTGTGTAATGGCAATTTCTTAACTTTCCAATGTCCATCTTTTGATTGCCATTACTACTCGGGATGTAGAAGAGATGGCTATAATATACTAACAGTAACTAATTTAAGCATAAATGGCACCTACTCCCTGTAAAGTTCCTGGAAATCTTCCCTATTCCTCTCCCACACCCTTATCACAAAAGCCCATTTACCATTGTCTCGCTTAATGCTTATTAGACTACCACTAATTTGTTTGTTTCAAGTGCAAAGACCCCAGTGTCTTCATCTGTCTCAGATGAAGGGTTTTTGACCTGAAGACTCGAGGAACTGCATATGCTGGTTTACCAAAAAAAAACAGTGTTGGAATAACTCGGTGGGTCTGGCTGCATCTCTGGATGGACAAGCAGGAAGAGACCTGACCCAAAGCGTCACCTATACATGTCCTCCAGAGATGTTGTCTGACCAGCTGAGTTAAACTGGGAAAAACGTTGTGTTTTTCTTTGGATATTGACCAGAAATGTTGACTGGTGCATCGAAGGCTGAGGGGAGATCTGATAGAAGTTTATGAAATTCTGAGAGGCATAGGTAGAGTTGACGGTCTGAATCTTTTCCCCCGAATGGAAATGTCAAATATTAGAGGGCATAGAACGATGGTGAGAGGGGGAAGTTTTAAAGGAGATGTATGAAGCATGTTTTTTTACACGGAAAGTGAAGGACATCTGAAATGTGCTGCTTGGGGATGTGAAAGAGGGAGAGGTATATTGCTGGAATCAGATATGATAGTAATGTTTAAGAGCCATTTAGACAGACACGTGACAGGCAGGGAACAGAGGCTTATGGATCATGCACCAGCAGATGGAATTGGGTATTGTGGTCGACATAGACTGATGCCAAAGTGCTTGCCCCTGTGCTATAATGTTCTTTGTTCACTTTCCACAGATGCTGCTTGACTGGCTGAGTTCTTACAGCATTTCTGTGTTTGTTTCAGTTTCCAGCATGTGCAGTTTTATTTGTTTCCCAATATAAATCAAATATTTTCATTAGAATATGAAAGCCATGTGAAGATTTCTTTTTGCGGTTGCTTCAGTATTTGCATGTATCTTAGGGATGAAATCATACAGTGCTGCATACATTTGCATGATACATTTACATCATTCTCTATTGACCTTGACAGCTGATTCACCAGTTGCACATTGAAAAACATCTTTCATTGGTATGTGTTTTTGCTCATTCATTCTTTCAGTTCTAAATACAGTGACACCGTAATGTCAGCTTAGACTTTTGAAAATATTGCGAAAAACGGACTTCCCCAGCAGCAAAGCAAAAATTAATTGGAAAGTGAATCTCTTTGAATTAATACTTAAATAATCCAGAGAGTGTAACTAGAAGTCTGTGTTGTGCCAGTCCAAACTGATCAGTGCTAGGAGTAGATTTGAAAATCAATAAAATAGATGACACCTTTTTATTCCGCCTTACTACTTGATGTATTTATGTTTGTGTATTTATGCTTGAATATTATGTTGATGATTTGGATAAATATGTGTATGCACGCAATTCCATTCATAGATCGATTCAATGTTTCATTAAGTACAACTGCAATTCATGGCAAAGAAGAATCATTCCATGATGGGCAAACTTTGAGTTAAGCTTTTCCTGTATTCACAATTCTCAAAAATGCGAAAGAACTGCAGATGGTAAAAATCTGAAATAAAAACAGAAACTGATGAAAATAGTGAAGAGCAGGTACCACCTGTAGAGAGAGATGTTGACCTGCTGAACATTTCTATGATATTTTGTTTTAATTTCAGTTTTCAGGCTTTATCCTTGTAAGTTATGTGGTTCATATCCTCCCAATTTTTTAAAGCATGTTTGCCTTCCCTGCATCAACCACCACTTATGTTCGAAACCCTACCCACACTTGAGTGATGTTTCTCTCTTTAAATCCCCTTTAGCCCTTCTTTCACATTTATCTCTTATCTATTTTATCTATGTCTCATAGCTAAGAGGTCAAAAAATAGTGAAGACAGATAAAAGTAAAAAAGTTGAAAGCAATCACACCATCTCAGCTCCTCCATGATTTTATGTACTTCAGTTAAATGTTCCTACTGCCTTCTTTATTCTGAGGGGAAAAAGAGCCTCGCCAAATTCACTTTAAAACTGGAATTCTTTAACTCTGGAAGCATTTTGAAAAACTCCTTTTTACATGATGCCATGACTAGATTCCTGTAGTGAGGTGATTATAACTTCACACAATGGTCAACAATAGCCATGCTATTGTTCCAGTATAACATCTTTGCCCTTGAATTTTAAAAGGTACTCTTATCTATTTATATTGTTAACTTTTTGAATATGCACTCCACGATCCCTCCCTTTAAACTGTTTGAAATCCTACCCTTGCCTTTCTGATGAATAGTAATTATTGTGTGTGTAGTTGTATTAAAAGGGAGATAATTAGTCATTAATATTGATTCTCAAAACATTTCCACATGTCAGGTTTTAATCCATGAAAAGTTTGTTAATGTGGATTGAAGAATTATACAATTTCCTGAATACTATGTAGGCTAGGTAAATTAGATCCAAAAACTCAGCTATCTTCTCCGTGTAAAATTGGTAGATGATGCACAGGTTATTAACTGAGAAGTAAACAGTTTTGAGTGTGGCCCGATTATCAAATGTTACATAGAAAATAGATGCAGGAGTAGGCCCTTCAGTCCTTCAAGCCAGCACCACCATTCAATATGTTCATGGCTGATCATCCAAAATCAGTACCCAGTTCCTGCTTTCTCCCCATATCCCTTAATTCCGTTAGCCCTAAGAGCTATATATGTTGACTCTCCATTCATAAAGGAGGTTAGTAGGTTGAGTTTATCTGTTGTCTGTGAAAGTATACCTTATCATAAATCCCTATTTTTAATGAGAGCTGAGTGTAAATTGGAAAATACAAGCACGTCCCTTTCCTAACAATGCCTTTTCATTACTTTCCTACCCATTTGTGGTCTACTCATTCAATTTTTTTACAAAGGTCCATGCCACCAAACTAGTCTGACTGCAAATTAAGCTTTTGAAAGTATGGGATGAAAGATAAACATAATTTGCTCTTACTATATTGGAATCCTTATGCCTTGTCTGTGTGATAGAGCAGATGAAATGTACTTGTTCACCCATTAACAATTCATTTCTGCAGGGATTCAACCACGACTGAAGCAGTATAATTCCCATACAACTGGTAGAAATATCCAGCATTGCTTTTTATTACATGTACACAAGACTGCTTTAGGAAAATTAAGCACAATGCCGTTCTTTTTGGAACATAATGAATTTTGCCTGTGATCATCTCAGTTGAGTTTTGTTCCCCAATATTCAAACCATCACATGCTTGTTTATGTGACTGCTAGAATTAATGCTTTTTATGGGGGCAGGTCAATTGAATTTGTATTCATTCATGAAATTTGGCTTTATCTGGACAATCAAAGGATTTTTATTGTTATAAAAAGTACAGCATTTTGCATACTCAACATTTTTCTGAATGAAAATCGTATTGGATTAAAAAAAACTAAAATTAGATCATTTGTGATTTACAACAGCTTTTTTACCAGTATTGCACAAGGTTCCACTCTTAAAATTTTAATAATCAATGGTTTAATATTTTAATTAGTATTTAACATTTTTGATTTATTAGTTATTAAAGCAACCTTTTTGAAATGATTCAAAATGTTATGTTATTACAGAGGCACTAAGACTTAGTCAGAAGGCAGCCTTGCCTTTTTGTGAAGGTTGTCAAGGAAGTTTATTGGTGGTTCTTTGACGATGTGCCAGTTAAGGCCTACTTTCAGTGGACATCTTCCAGTGTGTGGGGTGGGTGGGGGAGGGGGGTTGGGTGGGGGTGGGGTCCATCTTGTTCAATCCTTTGCATCCAACCTAGATAAATGTGTGTGAGTGAGGGAGCCTAATCTTACTCAATTCAGTTTTTTAGTTTGTACTAGAGTCCAAAGATTTTAGCCCCTGTGGCAGCCCTACAATCAGACGGTTGTGAGAATATACAACTTTTTTCTTAGTTCCTTCAAAAATGATTTAGTAGTAGCTATTTATTGCCAGAACAAAAATTCTTTTTGATGTGTGTTCCCCAGGCAAATTGTTCAGATTTTATTCATCGTTACTTTCCAGTGTTGCAGTGCAAGTGATAAACCTGCCTGATAAGTGCTAGAAGTGAGCGTGATTGTCATGGCAAATAGCAGTGATACGGTACTGCAGCGACTTCCAGTTATTTATAGACATATATTCAAATATTGCATTAGCATAGACAGTGTTGCCATTTAGTCATCTGAAATATTTGCAAGTGAATATTAAATAGCCTCTGGTTAATATGTATAGTAATGCAAGAAAGGATGATCTTATTGCCGTCACATGGCCTGCCTTGTGTCTACCTGCTTTGAGATTTCCATGTGTCTCATGCATGACATTGACTTTATCATTCAGTGCAGTTCTACAGCTTTAGGATTATTTTCTTTACAAAATAATATTTTATTACCAAAATCATGACGACTAAAATGGAGGAATTGTATGAGACATTACAAAGCTAGATTAATTCTGTATTTTTGACATAAATTGATGATTCATACTTGTGCTATTATTCAGAACTGGTATAAAGCTTTGTGGCCAAAAACATTTTTTTAATTCTTTAAGTTACAGTTGCTAATATAACATAGCATCCATACCATAGCTGCTTATAGCATCACATTTAGGACAATTATTTTATTCTCAAAATTAATTTTAAACTGGAGAAGGTGTAAATTTTTGCACCTTTCTTGCTCCCTTGGTGTTTTCACCTGGAAAGAAAATGAAGCTCTGTTCCTTGCTTATTAGTATATTGCAATTCACAGTACCCTGACCAGGGAGAAATGAGTTCTCACTAGGTTATTTTGCCAACAGCAAATCTGATGCACTGTTGATCTGATGATGTGTATTTCTTTCATCTGGAGAACTGTATTAACAGCAAGATTTGATGAGGCCCCAAACGGAGAAAATAAAATGTGTTGCCCGCGGGGTTTCAATTGCTTTTTAGTTACAGCCATGTAATCTGAAATATTGTGAAACATGAACCAGTTTAATGTTTTTACTCACTTTATAAGCAGGAGCAATTTGAAATGGTAAAATTATAACAATAACTTATTTATGATTTACATTTATTCAGGAACAGTACGGTTCTTTACTATGATTTCAATGTTAAATGAAGGAGAAGATGCAGTATTTCTAAGCATTCAGATTAATTATTCTGTAGTTTTGTAAATATAACTTGAATAGTTCAACGGGTCTGATAGAGAATGCAGCCACATGGGTTAAGGATAAATTGCATGACATTTTATGTCAAACAATAAGAGATTTTTTACAGTTAACTGCCAACTATGTAACACCTTTAAAATTGAAAAATATTCTAAAGTGCATAATAAGCATGAATCTGTTTATGCATTATTTTTTGCAATGCTTTGGAACTAATTTAAACATATTTAGAGTACCTTTTCAGATTTATTTGATTAGAAGCAGTTTTTTAAAGTAGGATTCCATCTTATTTATCCCTGAATTATCCCAACTGTACCACATCCATTTATTTCTGTGCATATTCTTTCGCTTTTTAGATATTTTCCAAAACCCGGTATCAAGATCAGCTGGTATTGATTCTGCAATTGTTTGTTGATACACCAGTTAGTGATTCAGCATAACGACTCCAGAGACTGGTTTAATCCTTGACTTGGTTACTGTCCTTGTGACCACGTTGATTTCCTCATACATGCCTGAAGGTTATTGAGATACTGTAAATTGCTCTGAGTGATTCATTCCCTAAGAATCAGAAAGGAGTGGTGGGGATGGGGGATGGAGGTTGGTGGGAATCTAAAAGGAATGACATAAAATTAGTGTAGATGGGTGCCTTATGCCAATGTGGGAATGGTGTACTGAAGTACCTGGTGCTGTATTGCATAACTCTGGGACTTAAATATTATTTTAAGTCTCCAGCATATGTAATCATTTAGATCTTTTGATAATTATTTTTGTTAACGGCAACACCCACTTTAGAATATTTTTTTTTATTTCTAATGTGTAGGTTCCTACCTAATATTGAATTTCCATGTTTTTGTTTCTGTCACTGGAGTTTGAGCTAAGCTTTTATTTGGGATGGTTTGCTTGCTTTATTCAGATCAATGATTTCCCAATAATTTATTTGATCTTCTCTAGATCTGCTGGAAAATAAAGTTGCTTGGGATCAAATTGTTTGTGATATCATACAAGCAAATGTGCAATATTTGTTGAAAGAGGTTGTAAAGTAATCTTTAAGATCTTTAGGCTCTTTTATCTAACATGGAATATGAATACAATCTGAAATTGGAGGGGTGGAACAAATATAGTACATTTTATCTTGTGATTAATTTGGGACCAAATTTTGGCTCTGCATTGAAATATTTCCATTCGATTAAAAATATTGTTATAATAAGTATAATTGTTATAATAATAATTATAATTGTTATAATAATAATAATTTCCATTTGATTAAAAACATTTTGGTTGATATTAATATTGCATTGTCTTCTGAAAAAATATCCAGCTACATTCTTTTACATAATTTTATTTAAACATGAAACCTATAAGATTTTTTTTATTTGTAAAAGTGCTCTTGTGAATACTTGTTTGATGGTCAGTTCTGTCCATCTTTTACTTATTTCCTTTTATGTTTTATGTTTCACCTTTTATGTATTCTAAATAGATGAAAATGTAGTTTCGAGATACAGCATGGAAACAGACCCTTCGGAACCCCGTGTTCTCGCCGAGCATTGATCACCCATACACTAGCACTATCCCACACAAGGGACAATTTACAGAAGCCAGTTAATCCTGCGTACAATCCTGCACGTCTTTGGGATATGGGAGGAACCCAGAGAAAACCCACACGGTCACAGGGAGAACATACAAACTCTGTACATTCACCACCCGTAGTCAGAATCGAACCTGGGTCTCTGGCGCTGTAAGGCATCAACTCTACCACTGCAACACCGTGCAGTCCCACTTTGGATTTATCTCCTGTCATCTTCATGTTAATATATTTATTGCTAAGTGTAAGTAGGTATTTCAAAAGTTTTGTACACCAGGTTATACACTTCTTGTCTTGGAAATACTACGGAATGATAAATTATATCACAAACATTCTCTGAAAATGGCACGCTCTGTGAAACAAACGTGACTACTGAGAAAACATACAATGCTAGAAACACAGTGGGTTATGCAGCATCCATGGAGTGAGAAGCAGAGCTATTTTTGAGGCTGGTGACCTGTCAAAAGGCTATTTGGCTCATTAAATCCACATGAACTGTATCCCCTTTACTGCCCTGACTCCATACTTTATGTAAAAGAAAGCTCCTTTCTCCATCATTCCAGGGAACAAAAGTTCAAAGTCAATATCTATAATAAGCAGTCTTTCACAATAGCCAGTCTGATTTATTTTATTACATTGATACATTCATGTTCAGTGCAGTCTAAATGTTCAATGAAAATTTAATTTAATCTGTGAAACTTGATGGATGGCGAATTGTGAGATCTTTTCTGGTGTGTGCTTGGATGTACAATAAGGGATTTTTGATACTTGGGAAAGCACAAATCTGTTATTCATGAGCCGACTCGATTGTGTCAAATCTAGCCTTCTAATAAATTAGAAGTAATAACTTGCATATTATATAGCTACCTCATTCTTTAGCTGGAGATATGGAGTACATAAGAAAATAGGACTTGGTGTCGGCTACTGAACCCCTGAGCTCACCATTCAATATGGTCATGGCTGGATTCCCCAAGCCTTGTCTCCTCTTCTCTTTTTTTTTCTCCGTTACCTAATCAGCCTCCACACATCCAGAGATTCACCATACTCCACGAGGAAACATTCCTCTATATCTTAGCTTTAAATTACTGTCCCCTAATCTTATAACAATGTCACCTCATTCAAGATTGTCAAGTGGAAACATACCGACCTGTTTCCTTTGGTGCCCCCAAGTGATCCTATGTCTTTTAGTAAGGTCACCTGACTGAAAGTAAGCCCATACATATGCCAGCACCTATCATTTGACATATCCTGGACATAAGGTGAGTGGATGTACATCTGTGAAACGTATGTGGGAGCTACTGAATGCCTTCATCCTTGCTGGCTATGGCTTGCTGATTCAGCCTCCATGTGGAGTCCGCTGGTGAGCCCAATCATGCTGTGAATCCAGCATTTCATTGCCTACCAAAGCCAGATCTGATAAAGGATCAAAAATCCTTTCATTCCAAATGAGATTCCAAACCTGTAAGTTAGGAGCAGAAAGGCAAGTGAATTCAATTACTTATTCCATAGTTATTTTACTTTAATTCATTTATGTTAATTATTTCTTGTCTAATATGATATGAATTAATGTGATTTTTTTTTTACAGCAATTTCAATAGCTTTTAAATGTCTCTGATTACATGAATGCAAACAGTCTCACCATTTGTTATTAAGAATTGAATTCATGTTGAGGGACATTTTTTCTAATGAATTCGCTGTGCAGCATGAATTGGCTCTTGTATCTACATTTGTTCATCTCATAAAGATTTTTACACAAACAGACAAATCTTAAACTGTTACATTTCCCGATGGAAGTGGTTACTTTCAGTTTTGTGAAAACCAAGCTTTCGAAGCAGTGCTTGTATTATGTTGGAACATAATTACATGTCCATATAATAACTGAAGGTTTCCCTATACCGAATTGGTAATGTTGATATTCAGCTTAAACAAATGATTTGAACTTTGGCTTTAAAATCACAACCTTATTCCATTCATTTTTCAAAGGTCACTTCATTGTAGTGTGCTTTGTTTATGCTTAGATAAGCTTATTGTCAGAAACAAAATGTAATTGAGATTTCATCATTTTGTTTTGCTTCCAAACTATATCTGCAATGTACTTAAGTATCGAATCATTAGATCGGCAATTTCCCTAAATTTTATAATACTTGTTCCAAACATAGATCTTGATTTAAAGAAAAATCTGTCATGTGACTTGTTTGGTTAGTGGTTGATCAAGCAGTCAATTTGGGGTTTGTGCCAATAATGTTTCTCATGTATTTCTGAGTTTCTAAAGCTGAATAAATTATTTTGTAATAAAAAGATTAAATTAAAAAATCACAAGATTTTCATTTTAAAATCAAACTATTTTAATTTTTTCTCATTTGTAGTCTTCGAGAACTTCATTTGTGCTATAGCTTTAAAATCTTTGGAAAACATGTTTAATATGAATTATAGCAGTACTTGTCAAATGAAAGTGGTTAGAAAAATAATGCACTAATAGATAATGGATTACATACTTCAGCAAAGTATAGCTGCACTGAAAGAAAGATTCTTAGACTGGGATTGAATGACGGTAATAAAGGCTCAGCATAATCTGTAACTTCTGTGTACAAAAGGAGAATTAGCACTTAGAATATGCTAGTACATTCAAAATTAAGTTAATGGATTCACATGCCCAAAATCTCGACATGAAAGTACAGGTTGTCTGCTATTACGCAGATTACTGTGTGGAAGTTACATGGAAACTTTGTTTTTCCAGGCCAGCTTTTTTTCAGCTAGCCAATTTACAAAGTGATGTTCAAATGGTTCTCTAGTTCCCAATCAAAATCACACTATAAGATTCAAGAGATTCAAGATGGGTTTATTGTCACATGTACCATAAGTGCAGTGAAATTCGAGTTACCATATGGCCACACCAAGTGAAAAGCAGTAAGACACACAACCACATAAAATAAAATTTAACATAAACACCCACCACAGCGGCTCCCCACATTCCTCACTGTGATGGAAGGTAATAAAGTCCAATCTCTCCCTCTTTCTTCTCCGCCGTCGGGGCTGTTGAACCAGCCGTGGTCGGGGCCATCAAAGCTCCCGCAACCAGCGATCCGAGGCCCTCGCAACAGGGTGATGGAACTCCCTCGTCGGGACGGTTGAAACTCATCACAGCTTGGAGCCCCGACTCTAACCAGGGACCGCGATGTTGAAACAGGGCTCCAAGATGTTAAAGTCCACAGGGCCGCTGTTGGAGCTCTTCACAGTCGATCCCGAGCAAGGGGATCACAGCTCCACGATGGGAAGTCCACGTCGCGCCTGCGATGAAGAGCTGGTGGGTCTCCAGGAAAGGCTGCGCCGCTCCGCAATCTCAGGCCGCAATGGGGGACAGAGATATGACACAGAAGACATTGAAAAAGGTTTCCCCCAAACCCCCCACCCCTCACTAAACAAACCAAGAAACACTAAAACATACTTTTAACACATACTTAAAATAACAAAACAGAAAGAAAAGACAGTTGGCTAGGCAGCCATTGTCGGCGGCCCCTGGTATATAACCAATTCGGCCTGTGTAATATAATAGTGTAGACACAAAATGCTGGAGTATCTCAGCAGGAGAGGCAGCATCACTGGAGAGAAGGAATGGGTGATGTTTCGGGTCAAGATCCTTCTTCAGACTGATGTAATAGTGTACCCTATTCATCAATTGTGTTGCATCTAATTCTCATTCGAGCATTCAGTTTGAGTTTGCCAAACGTTAAGAGTGTTTAATTGTGAAATGTACCGAAATTGAACTTTGAAATTCTTAATTGCAGCAGCACGATAGATTTGTAAACACAGTACTCAATAAATAACATAATAAAGGAAAAAATAACAAATAACAATCACAAATAATTTTTTTAAAATACAAATATGTAAAACATAACAATGTCTGAAGTTCCTAGGGCAACCAAAACAGTTTGTAGCTCTAAGTTTAGTTGTACTTTGTAGTGTTCAATATGGTTATTAGGAAGAAACTGTTCCTAAATCTGGATGTCACAGTTTTCAGACTCCTATATCGGCTTCCCGGCGGCGGGAGTGAAATAAGAGCAAAAATATGAAATCCAATAATAAATTTATTTTATATTTCTGAGTTTCAAATGCTTCTAACATTATTCACTGATAAAAAATCTTAGCTGCTACTTTTGAGGAGGCCATTTAAAATTGACAGCAACCACGTATACTGATAATCGTGCAATGTTACTCTTTTAAACAAATCTAACATATAGCCTTTAATATTTTTAGCATGCTGTAACAAAAAAAACTTCATAGTTTTTTTTAAAAAACTTTTTTTAAATCTATAGGGATAATGATTTTGTAATTGCAAGTCTGAAACTCTAGCCCCTGACCCATTTTTCTTTTTAAAAAACGTTTTTTCATAAAATTACATTTCTTAGGAATATAACATTGCATAATCATAGAACTACCTGTAGATTGAAAGTTGATGAAATTGACTGATTGCAAGCCAGTTATTTTGTATTTGATTCGTATTTCTATTTATATTCATAAATGTGGCTCAACATTTATGCAGAACTTGCATTTATGTTGCAACTTTACTGTGGAAAATATCTCAGGTACTTAAAATGTTAGTCAGGTTGTTGGAGGAGATTAGCTAGCAAATAATGGGGAAAGTTAAGTTATACAAATAATAACATCAATAAAAGTTACAATGCCAGGTGGACAAAAAACATTTTAAAATGTTATAATTAAATGGAAAAGGAAAAGCAATCTAGGTTCTCAACTAAAGGACAGCATGTCCTAGAAACACTTTAGATCCTTTACCACTTGAAATAAAATATGGTGTTTTCTCCAAATGGATATTTCAAGAGGGAGCTAGACAGGGCTCTTAAAAATAGCGGAGTCAGGGGATATGGGGAGAAGACAGGAACGGGGTACTGATTGGGAATGATCAGCCATGATCACATTGAATGGCGGTGCTAGCTCGAAGGGCCGAATGGCCTGCTCCTGCACCTATTGTCTATTGTCTGTTGTCTATTGATATCTCATTTTAATTTGAACCACCCTGCCATCGGCTTGTGATCAAAGTATCAAATGTGCAGAGCATGATCCTCGGATTTTACAGAATGCTGATTGATTACTGGAAGCATAAACATTAATAAGATTGTAACTGAAATACCACAAATAATCTTACTTAAAATCAAATCCAGCTGTGTATCTAGTACATTTTGTGCTTCAGTTGAGTATTTCACAATCAAAATTTGAATTTTTGTTTTTAAAAACGTTTTAAAATATTTGTGTGATCCCTGGAAGTTGCAGAACAAATAGATTGGGTGGTTAAGAGGACATACGGGAAGCAAACTTTTCTTAGCTGGGACATAAAATACAAAATATTATGGCACAGCTTTAAAATAAACACTGATGAAGCCATAGCTGAAATATTGTGCGTAGTTTTGGTTGTCACAGAAAGGATGTGATTGTCTTGAAGGTGCAATGCAGATTCACTAGATGTTGCCTGGGATGGAGTTTCTCAGACATGAGGAGAGACTGGATGGACTTGAGTTTATTTTAAGGGAATAAAAGGAAGAAATTTTCATCTGGGGGCTGGGTGGAGTTTGGAATGTACTGCCTGACAACATTACGAAGGCAGAGACTTTAACAATATTTCATAAATATCTAGGCGTGCGATTGAATCATCAAGGCATCCAAAGGTTATGGACCCAGGTTCTGTTAAATAGGATTGGTGCAGATGGATACTTGATGGTCATGAACAGGGTGGGCTGATGTGTTTTGTATTATAATTGCAACTTGTATAAATGAAGTTACTTGATTGATTAAGAAGTTTGCTAATCTTTAATTACGGTTTGGTATAGCGTTAACATCTCGGTAACATCTTAAACAACGCAGGTTTTTAGGATATTTGATAGCAAATCTATTTCATAAATGTTTTTTATTCCTTGGTCAGTTCACTAATTTCCCTTGATTGTAGTGGATAAAGGTACAGAATGTAGCCTCGAGAATCTTGCTGAATCGCAAGAAAATACATCCCTGTTTTTATGTGGTACAATGCATTTTCTGAAATCCAGAAATTGCTGTCATTTTTTGTGCCAAATATGAAGAGCTAAATCTAAACCAATGAGCTGTTGCTAGCATACAGTCCTCTACACACTGTCCCCCCAGGATATTGCTAGCTGTGGAATAAAGAGCTCTTCTGACAGATACAGAAAATTTCCACATTTGCAATCCTTTTTACTTTCATCTGTTTAACCAGTACAGGTTTTGTCCATTGAGCTCAGGATAAAGAATGAAGCCATAAAACATATTTTTGTTCTGTTATTAGCTGCAAAACATATTTCCTGTTTATACGTTGCCCTTGAGAAACAATAGGAGAATATCAATGCAATCACTGCCGTTCCATATGTATGGTGCATGGCTTTTGTCTATAAAAGGGTCAAATGACGAGTGTTCTACAATCCCTCCTTTAATTTGCATTTACTCCATAACATTTTTTGTACAATATTTCATAACGTCAAACTATTTTGGCTATTTGAGCCTAGAAGTGAGCATAGGGTGTTAAGTAGTAGTTTCTGAAAGATTATTTTCCTGTTATAGTTTGTCATTATGGCGATATATCATTGGTTTAGTGTTCCTGTGCAATCGATTTTCCACATTCTGGTATGTTGTAATTGGATTACTAACCATTATATCCAGTTGCCAGAAGGTTTCACTTATGGTAAGTGTTGAATACATTTGTACTTCAAATAAAAAATAAAATAGTATTAGTTGTTTGTGGCTTGCCTGCTCATTGTCACTCGACCATCCTGCTGCATTTGCATTTTCCATCTTTTGTTTTTGGAATTTAGGTATTTCATTCTATTATGTTGCTCTCCAGGGGTTTTCCTAACATGCTGGTTCTGCAACCTGAGGCCAATCTTGTTCAAACGTACTGAATTTCTTCATGCTAATTCTTAGTCTCCTAGGGTTGTAATTGGACCACAAGTGAGACGCGGTATTTATACATAGTTTTGATTGCTTTAGTATTTCTAGGCCACTTGATGTGTCCACCATACGCAGAAGTAATTTTGTCTGGAAAATAATATTTTTACTAAAAGCTGTACTGCTGTTAATATAACAAATTTGACATTAACCCTCTAATATTAGTTTGCACTGAACATAAATTATGGCAGATTCATTAGAAGCCCCAGGAAGAATATTTGCATCATTCTTAGTAGATGCATTAGCAGGCAGTTTACAAAATGAGGGTAGATTGAGGTATGTGTCAGAATGGATAACCTCTTATTGTTCATCTTCAAAGCTAAAACAATGAATAGATATTAGGGTGAGATATAAAAACTGTGTGGTGTAATCCAGTCATCACCTTCAGAACTAGATTTGTTATTGTAATGATTATATTATAAAGTATGTATTATCCCAGGAGTTTTAGTTACAGTCCCTCTGAGTGAAAGTGAGAGTCTGAATACAGTTTGAAAATACATATTTATAGGAAGATGAGGTTGGGGTAGATGGTAAGCAGGCTTAATGGAATTAATGGTCGATTCCTATTTGATATGTTTTTAAGATGCGGAAAGAATTAAAGAGAAAAATAATGTACCTTTGGTCATAGCCTTGCTAATAAAGATTATTCTCATTTCATTTTCATTACATCCACAGCATTAAAATGATACACCATATCTTTGTACTATGATTCCAAGGCATCGCTTATCCTTGTCCAGTGTTGAAAGAGTTATAGGTTAATGTAGTTAAACATATGAAAGAACAGGTCTTTTGTATTTGGTCTCTGCCATATCTCCACTTATTTTGATTCTACTCCTTGGCAAGCCAACTCAGATGTTCTAATCTTGGTATCCTGGTTGACCATATGGTTTCCATTGCATTGATTCCTTTCTCCACTTCAGCATTATTACCAGCCTTCACCTTTGCCTAAGCCAATTAATACTGAAGCATTCATTCTCCGAGGTTGTGCCTTTGATGGTTTACCTTCAATCCTCCAAATGAGATGAACTTTCCTAGAAATATGCACAGACATTGTGACAGTGTATCGCTAATCTTGAGTATAAATGATCGAGCACCCCACTTTTATAAGCAATTGTTTTTGCTGTAACTCTCTATTGCTCATTAACTAAATTCTGATTCTCACTTTAAGCATCACTTTAGTAGAGTACCTCCCCTGTGGGTGACAGCTCAGAAAATACCAGTTCCCATGAAGATGCTGGAAGTATTATTTTACATTTGATACTCATAAAGAGAAGTTAAAATACCACACCCAAGCACATATTTAATCACTGATGCTCATTATTACCATTTTCTGCTGGTACCAGCATTCAATGTGGCCCTATATATTCCCAGGATCTGGGTTTTATGCTTTTTGCACTTAACAGGATATGTTAATCAGATTTGCAGAACATTTCATAGGTTTCTGTCGGCAAGTTTCTCAGAAAGATTTGTGTAATTACCCGAGTACGTTTTTGGCAGTGCCGATGCCAGTAATTCAATTAGTTTTCTGTCTTTGCCTCCTATTCACAATTTTTTCCCTCGTGCCATTGTTCTATATTTGAGAAGGGTGTTGCTGCTCAATGTCACTTTCCTATGTTCAGCTCTATAAGTTTCTACAGTGTGAGGATCACAGCCTCCAGCCAACTTTGCACGTTGCTTTGCTTTTTAAAAAAAAAGTAGCTTGCCTTTTACAGCTTGGAGAAGAGCTCTGTCAGCAATACCTATAGGCATGGGAATAGCTGATGTGATGTTTTTGTTTGGCAGCAAGCTTGGTTTGAGACCGATTAAGTTGCTCCTGTTATGGGTCAAACTTCTGCAAATTTAGTGTGAATAGCATGTTAATTTCTCACGTTTTTTTCTAATAACTATGATCAACGACTTAGCATTGTCCTGTTTTAATAATTTATCCTGATATATGTTCAAATTAGGGAATGCAGAGGGTGACTAATATGTCCTCTGTCAAATCATACAATAAATATTGCACTTTAAACAGGCACATCCACTGATCAGATTTACTTACAAACATATTTATAGTTTGTCTTTGCAATAGGCAAGAAGCCACACAAAAATATCTAATGTATTCTACATTTCAACTTCATTGACTTGCTTTATATGAAAAATCTACATTTCTTTAGCTTCTCTTTGTAAGATTGGTTGCAGTACATCACTGCTACTTAAAAAGATCTAACCAATTCCATTGGCACTGCTTGGATAAACAACCCACAAATACAACTCAACAAGTAAATTTTCAATATAGCTTTTACTACATTTTATTGTATAATCTAGTTGTGCGAGGCATATCTTTTCATTCCTCGTAAATTCCATTGGACAGATTAATCCCTAATGCCCCTGTCCCACTTAGGAAACCTGAATGGAAACCTCTGGAGACTTTGCGCCCCACCAAAGGTTTCCGTGCGGTTCCCGGAGGCTGCAGGTGATTGCCGGAGGTTGCAGGTAGTGGAAGCAGGTAGAGAGACTGATAAAAACCGCACGGAAACCTTGGATGGGTCGCAAAGTCTCCAGAGGTTTACGTTCAGGTTTCCTAAGTGGGACAGGGGCATTAAGCATCTTAAGATGGTGACTAAATGGTCTTTTATTTGTGTATTAGAAACATAGAAATTAGGTGCAGGAGTAGGCCATTCGGCCCTTCGAGCCTGCACCGCCATTCAATATGATCATGGCTGATCATCCAACTCAGTATCCCGTACCTGCCTTCTCTCCATACCCTCTGATCCCCTTAGCCACAAGGGCCACATCTAACTCCCTCTTAAATATAGCCAATGAACTGGCCTCGACTACCCTCTGTGGCAGAGAGTTCCAGAGATTCACCACTCTCTGTGTGAACAAAAGTTCTTCTCATCTCGGTTTTAAAGGATTTCCCCCTTATCCTTAAGCTGTGACCCCTTGTCCTGGACTTCCCCAACATCGGGAGCAATCTTCCTGCATCTAGCCTGTCCAACCCCTTAAGAATTTTATAAGTTTCTAGAAGATCCCCTCTCAATCTCCTAAATTCTAGAGAGTATAAACCAAGTCTATCCAGTCTTTCTTCATAAGACAGTCCTGACATCCCAGGAATCAGTCTGGCGAACCTTCTCTGCACTCCCTCTATGGCAATAATGTCCTTCCTCAGATTTGGAGACCAAAACTGTACGCAATACTCCAGGTGTGGTCTCACCAAGACCCTGTACAACTGCAGTAGAACCTCCCTGCTCCTATACTCAAATCCTTTTGCTATGAAAGCTAACATACCATTCGCTTTCTTCACTGCCTGCTGCACCTGCATGCCTACTTTCAATGACTGGTGTGCCATGACACCCAGGTCTCGCTGCATCTCCCCTTTTCCTAGTCGGCCACCATTTAGATAATAGTCTGCTTTCCTGTTTTTGCCACCAAAATGGATAACCTCACATTTATCCACATTATACTGCATCTGCCAAACATTTGCCCACTCACCCAACCTATCCAAGTCACCTTGCAGTCTCCTAGCATCCTCCTCACAGCTAACACTGCCCCCCAGCTTAGTGTCATCCGCAAACTTGGAGATATTGCCTTCAATTCCCTCATCCAGATCATTAATATATATTGTAAATAGCTGGGGTCCCAGCACTGAGCCTTGCGGTACCCCACTAGTCACTGCCTGCCATTGTGAAAAGGACCCGTTTACTCCTACTCTTTACTTCCTGTTTGCCAGCCAGTTCTCTATCCACATCAATACTGAACCCCCAATGCCGTGTGCTTTAAGTTTGTATACTAATCTCTTATGTGGGACCTTGTCGAAAGCCTTCTGGAAGTCTAGATACACCACATCCACTGGTTCTCCCCTATCCATCAAGTATTGAGCTTGTTCTTGTTGCACGGTTGCATTCTTAACTATCAGCCAGTCACTGCTTCACACTCAAGTGTGAGCACAAATATGACCATTAACTTTCACCAATTAAACATCGGAATGAACAAGCCTTCGGATTCTGACCACAAGTACCAGATACTTGCTACTAATCCTATCTCCATTCCAGCCATCCAATTGTGTAATTGTATGCTCATTTTGATGTTCAAAGCTTCAGCCTGCTTTTTGATCCTTAACTGAGATTGTAAACCCACTTCTTTCCATTCTAAAAACTGCCTATTTTCACCTCCGTAACATTTCCATCTTGCACATTTGTATAACATATAACTTTATACTCCCTGAACACTTCATATCACCTTGGTGTTGCAGTGCATATGTTCTGCCTTATTTTTCTCCTTCATCCCTGCAAATGTTAGCTTACCAGCACCTTATCCATCACTACCATAGATATAAAATTCCTATTAGTGTATTCAAATCCCTTCATAACCAAAGGGATTTGATCCTTATTTTTGTATCATTCTCAAGCCTTGAAATCCCCCAAAGTCAAAACACCATTTTCCTGAATTCTGCCTATTTGTAAATGTGTACACTCATGACTTCAGTCATTTGAGTTTGGGCACTGTAATTTGCATCCCATGTCCTTTCACTATTCTGTCTCCCACTCAAGGCTATCTCTAAATGCAATGCTTCTTATTTTCAGTGATCCCAATGAAGTGCTACATTAACCAGAAGTAATACAAGAGGATGTAATTAAGTGTAGAAAATAATGCTGGGGTAATTTTAACTTGATTTTCCAAAAGCCTTTGAAAAAGTCCCTCATTATAGACAAATGATACGGAGAACAATACAGAACAGGAGCAGACCTGTGGCCCATGATATCTATACCAAACATGATGATCTGATCTAATTTGATCTGCCTACGCTTGATCCATATCCCTCCATTCTCTGTATATCCATGTACCTATCTAAAAGTCTCTTAAATGCCACTATCATATTTGTTTCATCACTGGCCCGGAATTCGGTCACCTACCCACTCTGCAAAAACAAAACTTGCCCCATTCACCTTCTTTAAACGATCCCGCTCTCACTCTAAAGCTATGACCTCCGGTATTACAGGTCATTTCCACCCGAGGGAAAAGATTCTGACTTTACCTTATCTATGCGACACTTCATAATTTTATAAACTTCTATCAGGCTCTCCAGAGAGTCCCAGTCCCGATAATCCCAGTCCAGTCTCTCCTTTTAGCTAATCTCCTCTAATCCAGCAGCATCCTGGTAAACATCTTCTGCATTCTCTCAGGTCTCTGCATCCTGCCTGTACTGAGGCGACCAGAATTGCACACAATACTCCAAATGCGACCTAACTGCAGTTTTATGAAGCTTTAACATGACCAGATTGTTATAAACAGAGATGATGAATTGCAAAGACAGAAATTAGAGAGTGGGTGTAAAAGGTGATTGTTTGCAGTAGAGGAATGTGGATAATGGTAGAAGGATAGGTGGTGGGACCACTGCTGTTCAAATGTACATACATCTAGAATCAAAATCATCAAAATACCTAAATTTATAATTGTATCAAATTTGGATTATTAGGATGTGTGGATGTTTTGGTTAGCCAGTACAGGTGCACAACCTTTTATCCGAAAGCCTTGGGACCAGACACTTTTCGTAATTCAGAATTTGTCGGTCTTCGGAATGGAATTTTTTTAGCGTAGATTTTAATGGCTGGCTCGGTGGTAGAGTGCTCGGCTCATATCCGCAAGGTCGCGAGTTTGCGCCTTGATCCCGGCAGTAAACTCGGTCGCGAGTTTGAGTCTTCAATGTAGTTTTTTCTTGCAGAATAAATGTTTGTATGAAATGCAGTGTAGGAGAGGTGCACTGACTGTGTGGGCAGAACTTTGGAAGTGATTGCCCACCAGTCTAAAAAGCCGCTGTGTCTCCCTGTCCCTGGGATAGCAGGGGGCGATCAAACAGCACAATACCTCCCTCCCCCTCCAACTCCAGAGGAATCCGCTCCCTAATGGGCCGCTACGGCGACAAATGGCAGTTTGCCCACAACCCGAGCTGCGCCCCCTCATCCGCCACCCCAAGAACAAGACGTACCTTGCACACCATCAGCTTCTGCCCCTACGTGTTCCTCTGGAGTTGGAGCGGGGCTGGGCTGGAGTTGCTGCTGGCTGTGCGTCTCTGGGATCTCCGTGCTTGCAGTGGGCCTGGGGGTCGGTGTCCCGTTGGTCCTGACGTCTCCGGCCACCCCCCAGGACTGGAGCTGAGACTGGAAACTGTACCGCCCTTGCCCCCTCCCTCTGCAACTGCAAACAACCCCACTCTCCTGCAAGGGCGGTACGGTTCCCGGAGGATGGCAGGTGGCCGGAGACGTCAAGACCAACAGGAACCCGCTCCCCGATGGGCCTCTACGACGCCCCGAGCTGCGCCCCGTCATCCGCAACCCAGGTTCCTCTGTAGTTGGAGCGGGGCTGGGCTGGGCTGCTGTTGGCTGTGGGTCTCTGGGATCTCCGTGCTTGCAGTGGGCCTGGGGGTCGGTGTCCCGATGAGGGGGCGCAGCTCGGGGAACGGCTTCTGGTGGTCCTGACGTCTCCGGCCAGTTTGCAGTTTTCCTCTGGAGTTGGAACGGGGCTGGGCTGAGCTGCTGCTGGCTGTGGGTCTCTGGGATCTCCGTGCTTGCGGTGGTCGGTGTCCCGTTGGTCCTGACGTCTCCGGTGACAGTGCAAAGCCCCCGCGCCGGTGCAATGGGCGGGGAGCTGGAGAGGGGAGGGAAGGGGTCACACACATGGCCGGGAAGCAGAGGGGTGTAGGTGGGGTGAAACTGAAGGGAGCGACAATCTGCTGCTGCCTGCCCCGCTGAGTTAAAAAGTTCCCACGCAAGACTCACGAAACACTGTGTATCGTGAGTCTACCGTGGGAACTTTTTAACTCAGCGGGCAGGCAGCAGCATATTGTCAATTATTAACCCTCCCGCGCAATATACCCTCACCTTCTCTTTTATGAATGGGGATTTAGTTCCCCTTTCTTCGAGGACCGACCGGAGGTTCCGCTGTCACCTCTGCGGGCCGCCCTCGGTGAACGTTTTCAAGGACCTTTCTTCAAGGACCGAAAAAATGGCCGCTATTCGGAGGTTTTCGTTATTTGGATCTTCGGATAAAAGGTTGTGCACCTGTACTAAGGAGGATTACTGTAATTTACAAGCGGGCATTAATAAATATGCAGAATGGAAAAATAATTGTTAAATTGATAATGCAAGATGAAGCAATTTGGCCAGAAGAATAGTGAGGTTTTTTTTTACTTTGTAGCTGTGAATCAAGGAGGGGTAGATCAACAAAAGGATTTTGGAGTGTAAATGCACTAGTCTTTAAATGCTGTAACATAAACGAGCAAGCCCAGTAAAAACACCTAACCCTTGTTTCTAAAGGGCCAGAATTGAAAGGTAGGGAAGTTAATCTAAGATATTACAAACCCACATTAAGTTGCACTTAAAATAATGTCTCCAATTATCGTTCCCATACAATATAAATAATAGAGGCAAAGAAGTGGATGGGGAGAAAAATTCTAAAGGTACATGTGGGGAAGGATGAAATAACTAAATTTCTTACAAGACCCTTCTTCAGACAGGGTCTCGACTCGAAACATCACCCATTCCTTCTCTCCAGAGATGCTGCCTGTCCCACTGAGTTACTCCAGTAATTTGTGTCTACCTTTGGTGTAAACCAGCATCTGCAATTCCTTCTTACACTGGCTTTTTTACCTTCTGTGAAAACAAAGCACTCTGAAATCCCTCTGTACTTCAATGCTCCTCATGGTCCTGTCATTTATCATATACTTTACCCTCGCATTTGACCTCCCAATGTTCAATACCTCAGCTTATTCCGATTAAATTCTACCTGTCCACATTTCCAACTGATTGATATCCTGTTGAATCCTTTGACAACCCTTCTCGCTGACCAGCATACATATTTTTGTGTAAGAAGGAACTGCAGATGCTGGTTTAAACCGAAGTTAGATACAAAAAGCTGGAGTAACTCAGCGGGTCAGGCACCAACTCTGAGAGAAGGAATGGGTGACATTTTGGGTAGAGACCTTTATTCAGACATTTTTGTGTCGTCTGTAAACTTACTAAATCGGGCTACCTACATTTTTGTCCAAATTATTTATGTATATCACTAACAACAGTAGTCTCAGGACTGATCGATGCTCAGTGACACCACCATCTCAGAACAACACCCCTTTACCACTACCTACTGCTTCAGTGGCCAAGCCAGTTTTGAAACTAAACTACCAAGTCCTCATGGATGCCACGTGTCTTAATTTTTGGGATCAGACTACCACAGGGGACCTTATCAGAAGCTTTACTAAAGTCCAAGTAAACAATATCCATTGCACTACTCTCGTCAGTCAGCTCCTCAAAAAACAGAATCAGATTTATAAGACATCATCGATATTGCAGAAAGTAATTGTAGCTATCCCATATAGGTCTATGCTTTTACAGATACAATAAGTCCTATGCCAAGAATCTTCTCCAACAATTAACTTACCACTGATGCCCAAGGCTCACCGGACTCCAATTCCCTGACGTGTTTCTCATTCCTTCCTTACATTAGCTATTCTCCAGCCGTTTGGGACCTCCTCTGATTAAAGAACCAAAGATCTCTGTCAAGGCCCTAGCAATCTCCTCTCCCCCCCCCCCCCCGCCTCTCTATAACATGGGATAGATCCCATCGGGTTGGGTCCTGGGGACTCATCTATGTTATCATTCCTCAAGAGACTCGGCACCATATCCTTCTTAATATCAACATGCCCTACAATATTAGTATATCCCCCCCCCCCCAGATCTTGCTATAGCCACGTCCTTTTCCAGTACAGATTTAGTACATTGACAATTTCTACTGGCTCTAGGCATATATTCCCTCCATCGTCTCTCCCTTGTGACCTTGTTTTTAATGTATGGATAAATGCCCTAAGATTCTCTTTACTCCTATTCACCAAGGACATTTCATGGCCCATTTTAACCCATCTTATTTCCTGTTTTAAGTGCTCTCCTGCCTTCTTTTTTGTATTCAAGCCAAACTCAGCTTCCTAAACCGTACATATGCTTCCTTTGTCTTTTTGACTAAATGTGCAAAATCTCTCGTAATCCATTGGAACCTTGCCATCCATATCTCTCTTCCTCTCATGTACATATTGCTCCTGAATTCTGACCACATGGTCTTTCAGTGACTCTCACACATCTGATGTGGACTTACCCAATAGCAGTTGCTCCTAATCTACTTTTCCCAACTCCTGCCTAATGCTGTTGGAAGTAGCCTTTCCCAATTTAGCACGTTTTACCTTGCGGCACTCTTATCCTAGTCCATAACCACATAAAAGATTAGGGTTATCATTACTGTACCAGAGAATGTATTTCTGTACATAAATAGAGCTATGAGATAGTCAAGAGAGAATTCAGTAGAAACTTATTTATGCACAGAATAGTAAGAAAGTAGAATTCTATACACAGATCCCTTTGTTGGATTACAGCAGAATTCGTTGTCAGTAGAAAAATGCATGCACAGATCGATGTTTTATTCTATGCTTTTAAAGTCTTCATTGATAATATTTTTGAGAGTACCACCTTACCATTCTTTTGATTACTGTTGCACATTACTTCTAGTGAAGCTGTGTACTTAATTTGCAGATCGGTTATATTGAGTGGGTCAGAATCAAATTCTTATGAAGTGCTCAATCTTTTAACCTGCACTTCAAATTATCTTAGGTAGACACAAAATGCTGGAGAAACTCAGCTGGTGAGGCAGCATCTATGGAGAAATGGAATTGGCGACGTTTTGTGTTGAAACCCTCTTACCTTCTCAGAATATAATAACAGTTACAAAGTTGTAATATATTTTTTTTAAAACTCAAAATATAGCTTGGAGACTTATTCAGAGTTCAGTTTAATTTAGTGATAAAGCATGGAACAGGCCTTTCGGCCCACTGGGTCTGTGCCGACCGGCGATCACCCCATACACTAACGCTATCCTACACACAGTAGGGACAATTTACAATTATATTAAGCCAATTAACCTACAAACCTGTATGTCTTTGTAGTGTGGGGGGAAACCGGAGATCCCAGAGAAAACCAACGCAGGTCACGGGGAGAATGTACAAACTACATATGGACAAGCACCCGTAGTCAGAATTGAACCCGGGTCTCTGGCCCTGTAAGGCATCAACCATACCGCTGCGCCACCGTGACGCCCTGATATTTAGGTGAAGCAATACAAAACCGTTCCCAAATTGAATCATTGGTACCCACTCTGCCAACTGTGGTAGAGCAAAGAACTAATAATTATGAAAATCCAAACATCCTAACGTGTATTTTATTCAAACTTAAAATGTTTAATGTAGCATGTTGAGTAAAGTTAAGTGGGCTTGATACTTTTTAAAGGAATATTATTTTAAAATCATTCATTTACAGCAGCAGCATTATTCGCACAATATAGTGATAAGTCTGTGATGGGCTACTAATAAAATGGCCTGTAGATCTCCAGGCAGAGTAAAATACGAAGTGCTTTATGGTTAAACTAACAAAATGATTGCAGCTCAGCAGGAAACATCGACTTAGGAAGGTTAAAGAAATATATGATCCTCTTAGTTGCCTTTGTCGCATTAGAAAGATAATTGGAAGAGAAGAATTAGGGAAACAGATAAAAAAGAAGCAGCACCCTGGGCATTGTGCAACAAATTTGCATTCTTCCATATTAATTGAAAATGCATTATTAGCTGCCATCACAAAACCAAAATGCTTTTTTTTCAAAGCTGTAATTTATACTTCATTGATGTTTTCTAACATTTGCACTATTTATCATCATTCTGCTGCAGCTTAAGTCATAAATGATTAAAAAAAACTTATTTACACATTTCGCAGCAAAGCAAATAGTGTAAAACACTTGTTTATCAGACTACGGTTCATATGTTGTGTTTTCTTCAGTTAACTTTCAATGATTAAATGTAGGTTTCTTATTTAATTAAACCACTGGCATCTACTGTAGTTTTTACATCTGTTGAATTTTTAATTGGATCACAGGAAATTATATTTTAAAATCTGTAAAATTAGTCTCAAAGCTGATTTAGGTCAGAGAGAATTAAAACATTGTTTATAAGTAAACGTGCAAATACAATATATGATCATGTCAGTCGTGCTGTATTTGAAATTTATGAAATCATTTAAAGTGGCAGCAATCAAGGTTTGATCACCATTATCTCATGCTTCTACATTCAATTTCAATAATGGCATTCCATTACATGAGTGGTATCTATGTGGCCTGTTCAAGTAGAGCTGGATTTTAGCTCTAAGGGAACCTCTACAAGAAGAAAAGAGAGGAGGTCTATAGGAGATCATTAATAGTAATATATGTAAATTCAACCATCAATTATGTTAAGAAGTGGTCTTAGACACGCAGCAATATTATTGTCCTGTTGCAGTGCCTAAAATTCCCCAAATGTTACACCTTTTCATCTTACTTGAATGCACCATCATTTGCTGCTGCTTATCAGGATGGGGGTTTTTTAAATTTTTGGCAATGACCTTTATTGGCTCCTGGATTGAGGGAATAGAAAATAAACAATAGACAATAGGTGCAGGAGTAGGCCATTTGGCCCTTCGAGCCAGCACCGCCATTCAATGTGATCATGGCTGATCATCCCCAATCTGTACCCCGTTCCTGCCTTCTCCCCATATCCCCTGACTCCGCTATTTTTAAGAGCCCAATCTAGCTCTCTCTTGAAAGCATCCAGAGAACCTGCCTCCACCGCCCTCTGAGGCAGAGAATTCCACAAACTCGCCGCTCTCTGTGAGAAAAAGGGTTGAACAGTTAAGAGTCAACCACACTAGTGTCTCTGGATCAGTTGTCCAGAATGCTACTTGCTAGTTCAACGATTAAACTGCTGTGTAACAGGACTCATGTTTGCACAAAACCCCTGTGCAAAGGCTCTGAACCTTTTTGCACAGTGTACCATATCAATGGAACCAGCAGGATGAGGGCACACTGAATAGTCATACTTCAGGACATTGTTAACAGTGACTTCATGCCAATAGTGTGCTATTGAGCAATTGTCACATCTGTCATGTGATTTATCTCCTCTACTCAAGGAGCCAGTATCTCATGTACCCCTGCCCGTGAGCTGGATCTTCCAATTCTTTGCAGGCACAATATGCAGTCAAGAAACTGTCTGCCGCAGTTCCTACTTTGTTCAGTAGGTGGATCCCTCGGTGCATTCCTTTCTGTGTTCATCAGCCCTTGCCGATGATGATGTAGTCACTTCCTTTGTTTCACACTCGAGATATGATAGTTCCCATACATACTGTACCCTTGTTTGGAATGGGAAGTGACCTCAACAGCTTCCCAAACACAACTAAAGAACAGAGCTAAGCGATATCACCAAGGTTTTTCATGTTGGTTGTCCAAGTGGAAATTACGGCCAACCTTGTTGGCAGTTACTTTTAGGTAAACAATGATAATCGTCAAATTTGTTTCCTCCCAAATAGTCCAACATTCAAAGAACCCCAGACTGAACAAAAGACCCTGGGAAAGGCAACGGTCTAAATCAGCTCGAGGCCTCCTACCTTTCAGTCATTCAAGTCAAATTGAGTTTATTGTTACATGCACAAGTTTGATTTTAATTTCTCTTTCTACAAGTCATAGATGTAGCCATTGGCATTTGCAGAGGCCCCTACTGTGCCTGTCTTTTGTTGGTTACATTGAACTCACCTCGTTTCAAATGTACTCTGGCACCATTCCCCAATTTTGTCTGCTACATCGGCATATACATCCGTGCAGGACTTGTTGATTAAATTAACTTCACCACAATCTTCCACCCTGCCCTCAGTTTCCCTTGGATTACCTTTGGCATCTCTCTCCCATTTCTCATTCTCTCTGTCTCTATCACAGGGTACAGTTTATTAACTATCATCTACTACAACCCCACTGACTACCACAACCACCTTGACCACTCACTGGGCTACATCCACAACACTCGACAATTTCTAGTTGTCTGGGGCAGAGTTGTTGCCAAATCAAGCTGATGCATCCTGATAGGATGTTTCCTACAGGTCATTTGTAAAAGTTGGTAAGAGTTCTTGGAGATACGTTGAACTTTCTTCCTCCACTGAGGAAATTGGGATGTCGATGTACTTTGTTAGCCGTAGCTTCAACGTGGTTGGTCCAGGACACATTGTTGGTATTTGAAGCTCTTGACCATCTTGAAACTTGACCAGGAACTTGAAACTCTTGACCATCTCCACTTTGGCACCATGATGCTCACTGGGGCATATACGCCACCTCGTTTCCTGAAGTCAGTAACTACCTCCTTCATCTTGCTGACATGGAGGGAGAGGTTGTCGTGGCACCGTGTTACTTAGTTCTCAATCTCCTTCCTGTACTTTGTCTCGTAGTTGTTTGAGTTGTTTGCAAAGTTGTAAATGGGTTTAGAGCAGTATTTGACTGCATAATGTATAGGAAGCATCCCTGAGAATTATCATGAAGGATGTTTTGTCACTTATCCTCACTGAATGTGGTCAATGGATTAAGAAGTCAAGGATTCAGTGGCCGAGGGAGGTCCTGATTCCAAGTGCTTGGAGATGAATATGGAGATGTTTGGTTGGGATTATGGTGGTGTAGTCAGACCTATAGTCATTAATAGCAGTCTGATGTAAGTGCCCTTGTTACCCAGATGTTCCAGCCTTGAGTGTAGGGCCAGGGAGATTGTCTGGAGATGAGTTTGAAGAAGGGTCTTGACCTGAAACGGCACCCATTCCTTCTATCCAGAGATGCTGCCTGTTGCACTGAGCTACTCCAGCATTTTGTGTCTGCCAGGGAGATGGTGTCTGCCATGAACCTGTAGCAACAGTAGGCAAGCTACAGTAGATCAAGTCTGTATGTCGGGCAGATGACATTGTGTGTCATGACCAGCCTCTCAAAGCACGTCATGATGGTAAATGTCGAAGCCATTCATCAGTAGTCATCAAGACACACCACCTTGCTCCTCTGTAGCATGGGGATGGTATTGATCTTCTTAAGGGAACCTGAGAATGGCGTAGGAAGAGGTTAAAGATGTTGTAAATCCTCCTACCAGTTGGTTCCCGGCAGGTCCTGTGAACATGGCCGTGGACTCCAACAGAGCTAGTTGCCTTCCATGGGTTCATTCTTGTGTAGACCGATCTGACATCTGCGACAATAACCATAGGAACAGGTGCAACCTAGACTGTTGGAATAGATGACATAATTCCACCGACCTTCGGTTCAAAGCAAGTGACTAACTTTCAGTACACCCTGGAAATATTTTAACATAAAACGTGACAAATGTTCTGCTCAGTTCTATCCTCTTTCATTATTTCATCAGTTCTATCCTCAATCTATGCTCAGATTTCATGTGTCAAGCTGAATATTAAAATTGGTACTCCATTATTCTCTTCTGAAATTAATTTTAGGATTTGTACCAGGATTTACGTAGTGTTTTATCATTTTCTAGAATGGCAGTTCTTTACTCAATTCTAACTAATTTTGCATTTCTGTTTGGGAAAATATCTTAAACATTTCATTCTCCATAAAGGCGCAGGTAAAGTGCGAGTGCAGAAATCAAATTAGAAGCCTTTGGAGCCACTTTCACCCAGAAAAGCTGTATGGATCATCCGTCTCTGCCTTCTTTTGAGACTTTCACCACAGCAAATGCCAGCCTTAAGCCAGCTCCATTCATGGTATCAGGATATGTCTGGGTGCATTGGATATCGCAAAGTCTGTGAACCTTGACAGTGACCTGACTGTGGTGATGGAGGTCATGTGCTCTGGAAGAGCATCAGTTCGATCCAGGTTGGAAATAATTTACAACATCTCTAACTGGCAAAATGGAAAGTTGCCCAGACTTGTCCTCAAATCACCGTACACATAATTCCAGGCAATTTCTGCTGCATTAAAATATTCTTACTCGCTGGCAAATGGAGGGAAGAATTGCAAAATAACAATCGGCTATTATTCACCAGTACCTTGCTCAAGCTTGTTTTCCCCCAGCATCACCCTGCTGCAGATTTAATTGCAGGATTTATTCTCAACTCTCAGTCGAGAAAAATCATAAGATGTTCTTGATAAAAGGAAAGGAGGATAAGTAAGAAACAGTATGCTCTACCAGAGGCCAGAATGGCAGTTTGAGTTTGTAGGCCTGGAAGTCATATATGTTCCCAGTGAATAATTTCCGTCTGTCTTAACAGTAGAAAGGGATGATGATGGCATTAAGAAGAAATAATGTGAAGTAATAGAAAGGATAAAAAAGAGAGAACATATGCAAGGAGTTCAGTTTTTTTAATGAATGGAAAAATCACACCCCAGACTCCTAAAATAAGCAAGAGGGGAACTAGCAAAGTTTTTTACAACAATTTTTCCATGTTCTGTAGTTTTAGACAGAGTTGCAGAGATTGGAAGGCTGCTGATGTGGTACTATAGTTTAAGAAGGGAGGAAAGGATAGACCTTGTAATTACAAGCCAATCAATCTGACATTGGTAGCGGGCAAATTGTTGAAAAAAATCTAAGGGACTGTATAAATCAGAATTTAGACAGGCACAGGTTATCAAGAGCAGTCAGTGTGGATTTGTTAGGGGAAATTCATATCTGACTAACTTAATTGATTTATTTTTAGGACATAACAAGGAGCATTGATGAGGATAAAGCTTTGAAGTAATATACACAGTTCTGACTACAGCATTTATTAGAATCTCAGTAAGGTATACGAGTATCCAAGGGAAACTTGCAAGTTGTGGAAATCCTATGTGTATGATCAACAGGAGTCTTTGAGACTGAAGAGCAATGAGACTTCATATGACTGTATTTGGTCCCCTTGTTTTTCATAATTGTTTTGGACATAAATGGAAGGGCCACAATTAAGAAGTTCAAAATAATACTAAAATTAAAACTGATTGATAGTGGGAGAGAAAGTAATGAACTATAAGAGGATAACAATGGAATAGTTACATTACTTTTCATTTCTCTGGATTGAAATGTATCAGGGAGGGGAAAAGGGGTGGAGAATACATGATAAACCAATCATGCAGGGAACTTGGTATGCTTCTTCACAAACCCCTGAAGATAGCAGGACAGGTAGAAAAGGTAATGATGGGCCATTTGCCTCAATTGGCTGAAACATAGAAGTCAAGACCACGGAGCTTATGCGAGTACAGTATAAAGCATTGAACATCTGTTAAAGTACTGTGCTCATTTTGGATCACCACTCCACACAAAGGTTATGAAAGCACAAAAAAAGCCTGTGGATCCTGAATTGCATAATCAGGGACTTTGAAGACTTTTGACAGGGCTTGAAAATTGCGGATACGTTTAAGAAAGCCCAGGTTAGGATGTTTGCATTGGGGAAAACAGGAGACTGAGTGACAATTTGAATTATTTAAGATTATGGACAGCCTAAATATGGTGAACAGAAGGGGATTACTTCTCTGGATAGAGATGCATCAGAAACCAGAGGGTTTGGGGGTTTAAGTTAATTTTAAAAGGGAAGTTGAAGAAATTGAATGGTGGCTGCATTGACTTTACTGTCTGAAAACACAAAAGAAGGATAATGGCCGGTTCTCACGGTGCGACCTGAAGCAAGATGTCACAAGAGTGAAGTGGTCGTGGTCCAGCACGAGTTCCGCACGATATAACGGGGGGTAGATAAAGAGTTCCCACGGTACTCGGCAATTCTGTCATTTGTGCGAGTGACTTGTCCGTTTCCTGATCTTTCCCGTTAATCGTGAATGAACATCGTGGACTGTAGTGTAGTTAATCACGTGGCACAAATGATGTCACTTTTTTTCACACACTATATAAATATCCTCCGTTCGTAGAATTGGCTCATTTGCAGACATGCCTATACAAAGTTGGTTCGAGTACAGGCTGGTTGTTATTTTCATTGACGCGCTGTATGCATTAGCGCAACATGTGCATCGAAAACGCTTGCGTGAAGGCAGAAGGGTGAGATTAATTAAAACGAGAATTAAGAGGAAGTCTCACTGGGTTAAGCCCATGTTTCAACGGAGACCTAAATTTGGACAATATGAGCAACTGCTTAATGTGCAGTGCGAAGAAGATAAAAGTGCATTCAAAAACTTTGTCAGAATTTCACCCGAGCTCTTTAATGAGTTAAATAATAATTTGGGACCTCTGCTGAAGAAGACTGACACTGTAATGAGAAAGGCACTGGAACCAGGGTTGCGCATAGCAATCACCCTTCGCTACTTGGTCTCAGGCGATTCTTATAAAAGTCTATCTTACAACTTTCTTGTCGCCACCAACAGCATCTGTGGTATTGTCCGAGAAACCTGTGAGGCGATCATCCAATTTTATTCAGCTGAAGTGATGGAATGCCCCAGTACACCAGATGCGTGGAAGAGAGTTGCACTGGGGTTTGAAAACAGGTGGAACTTTGCTCACACATGTGGGGCTTTGGATGGCAAGCATGTGGCAATTCGTAATTATTTCAATTACAAGAAATTCCACTCAATTGTACTCATGGCGGTGGTTGATTATAACTACAACTTCCTGTATGTGGATGTGGGCACACCTGGAAGTGTTGGTGATGGCCGGATTTGGAAAGAAACCTGGCTTGGAAAGAAAATGGAAGGTGGAACAGCAGGCATGCCTGATCCAGAACCTCTGTCATGAGAAGACAGCCCGGACATCCCATATGCGATGGTTGCTGATGAAGCCTTTGCACTACGGCCCTGGATTATGAAGCCATATCCACAGAGGAATCTAACTAGGGAACAGAGGATCTTCAATTACAGGCTGTCAAGGGCCAGGAGGGTAGTAGAAAATTATTTTGGCATCTTGGCAAACAGATTTAGATGCTTGCTCAAGACAATGGAGCAGAGGCCCAAGAATGTGGAGAGTATAGTATATGCAGCATGTGTTCTGCACAACCTGATCCGAATGAGAGGTGCAGCTGCTGGATCAGCAACATCCATCCAGGACGGTGACATAGTGGACAGTGACACAGGGGAAGTAACACTAGGTGCTTGGAGAAGTGGTGCGAACAAGTTGAAAATGGTCTCACTGCAGCGTTTGAAAGGTAACTCGGGCACATCCAGTGTGAAAGAGCAAAGAGACCATCTCTGCACTTACTACAATTCACAATTGGGGAGTGTGCCGTGGCAGGACAGCTATATTGATGGGTAGCCGACCACAGGAACACTACTGCATGTTATAAGCTGACTTCCTAGTGTAGTCCTCTGAAAAGTGCTTCCTATAAGATGTTCGTCCGCAAAACCTGCCGTTTAGAACATTGCATTGTCCCTTTAAATGCCTGAGTTCACGCTTGTAGCGGAGGTTGATGGATATAATGTGTTTTAAATAATCTCGCGTGCCTCATTTGTTGTATTTCGTGTTTGCGAGGCTCTTTTACAGACAAATGTTTTGTGTGATGCATCTCCTCTCAATATGTGACAGAATTCGTCCTCTTATATTGTCAAATAGGAATAAAGACTTTGTATCACATTTACCGTGCTGATTGTCTTATTTCATTTTCTACCAAGAGGTGAAGAACACGTTTAAAAAGCTGAACATTTCAGGGTCCTGCACACTCAAAAATGTAAATGAGTGAAAATGTGATTATATCACCTCCATTAAGATATTTTGTGTTTCAGCATGAGAGGGATTATAACATTAGAGACATTCATCTTGTAGTGATGTATTAATGACGATTTGCAGACATCAAGCTGATAGTAAAAAATAAATTTATTTAGCAGTGAGGTAAACAAGCACTGACAATCAAAATGCTGAGGTAAAAGCTTTATCACACTTCAGGATATAATAAAATGTGGAGCCACCAACAGAAAAAAAAAATGCACAAGAGTAAAGGATCACCCTCTCCCTGCTCCAAGGAGCCCTCAGGCAGTGGTATCTCTGGCATCTCCTCTTGCCTCTCCACCTGTCTCTCTTGCTGAGTCTCCTCCTCATTTACCTGCATGGCTAAAAACTTTCTGACTTTCTTTGACCCCTTTCTTTGCGCTTTTCTGAGAGGCATCTCTGCAAGTCTTACTGTGAAAAAGATTCTCAAACAATGACAATTAGGTGAGACGTCCTCGATGGACACATGGTCCATTGGCGATATTGAGACCACCTTTTTTACTCACCTTATGTCCCCTCTGTCAAGCTTCCGGGTTTACCATTCGCAGGAGTTCCCACGGTACCCGCAAGAGTCATTACGGATATCGCACGGATATCGCACTGGCATCTGCGTTCATACAATGTTGCAACGCTGCTCAAGTCACTCTTGGAGAAATTCAAAAATTTTTGAATTTTCTCCCGACCTTACAAAGTTACACGACTACCTGCCGTTAGCGCCACGGAGGTCCTCGGTGGTCCACGAATGCCGTACTGCTATCGCAGAAGGTTCCCCGATGTTAAACTCTTGTTAAGTCTTGCTTCAGGTCGCACCGTGAGAAAGCCCTTTAAGCCCTTGCCACATTTCCAAAGGGTCCGTATTAATACCTGAAGAGCCATAGTCTGCAGTATCGTGGATCAGGGATACATCAAGTGGGATTCACCCATTGTCCATTTTTTGGTGGCATGGACATGACGGGCTGAATGACCACCGCCTGCGTCATAAATTCTTTATATTATTCCATACTAACTAGATGAAAAAGGTAATCAAGCACATTTGAATTTGCACTTCTCCTCCAATTGTTATACTATTACTGTTGATTACTGTTATTTAAATGGCTCAGAATCTAGGACCATAGGAAACCTTCCACTCTAAGTGTTGCAGTTGTCCAGGAAGGTGGGTTATTATACGTTTCTCAAAAGTAACCAGTAATTGTCATTAAATCCTTTACTTCCAACGACATTTGTGTCCCAAGTATAAGGAAAATAATACTTTATGAAATTTGATGCTTAGTTTGCTTCCTCCATCAGCTAAGACTCTTCATTGTTGCAGCATAGCTTCTATCCTTGCATAATCTGTCTTCCACGACTTGTATAAAGACAACTATGTGGATTGTTTGATTTTTGCACTATCCCTAATATTTGATGACCCAAGTGGTCAGATACAGTGTCAGATACAGTGACTCAACTGTCTAATTATTTCACAATTTAGAAAATAGTGCATTTTATCATTTTAGCTTCAAATAGGTTGATTTTTACCTTGGCTTTTATTGATGTACATTTACCATAATTTTGCTTGATTGCTTTATTTATTAATAGCACTTAGCTCTTTTCATTCTTAGCTCTTAGCACTTAGCACTTTTCTTTCCATCTGCAGAGCTTGCAATCCTGCTAATCCTTGTGTCATTAGCAAACTAAGATATTTGGTTTTCTGGTCCATAAACATTTGGTGTTTATAAATGCAGTACTGTTGGCCCAATGCTCGGAATATAATTTATAATTAAAAAGTGAACATATCAAATTTGTTGAATTGCGTTTCCAATTTTTTTTTTCCCCTCTGATTTCCATGATGTTTCTTCACCTAGTCAAAGTTTTGTTTTCATTACACTTTAACGTTGGCTAGCAGTCTTATGATGGACTCTTTCAAATGTCTTCTGGTATTCTATATGAAACAACAGAATCCATTCCCCTGTCGACAATTGCCACTTCTTCAAAAAAAATCAATCGGTTGTGTTAATCGTGACCTTCTATTAACAATTCGATGCAGACTCTCACCAAATTTTAAAGTGTTCAGTCCTTAATTATTGACTGGTAATTTCCCAGCCATGGATGTTAGGCTGTCCTAATCACAGAGTCTCCACTTTCTATTTACTCCTCATTTTGTCACCTTAATTGAAATGGGCCTCTCTTAATCACCATGGCTACACCTCCCTTGACCATTTTCCTTTACCTTGACCTTATAATCTGGTACATTTAGTTCCCTGTCCTTATTATCATGCAGCCATGCCTTTTTAATGCCTAACATGTGTTATGCGCTAAATTAATTTGTGTTTGCACTTCTGAAAGACAGAAATACTTTACCATGTAATATGCCAATGTCTATTGTTTAAGAAGGAACTGCATATGCTGGAAAGTCGAAGGCAGACAAAAATGCTGGAGAAACTCAGCGGGTGAGGCAGCATCTATGGAGCGAAGGAAATAGGCAACGTCACCTATTTCCTTCGCTACATAGATGCTGCCTCACCCGCTGAGTTTCTCCAGCATTTTTGTCTACCTGCCAATGTCTATTGGTGTTTGTGAATACCTGTATGTATGTAGTGGCGTGTCAGAGCATGTGCTACCAATGTTGTCTATGTCAATAGCATCTTCCAGTAACATTATGCCCTCAATATAATCAAAATATCACAAAATGCTTTGCAGTATTATAAGACACAAAACTGATGGTGAACAATTTATGGTATGAGGGTGGAAAACCAAGCAGCAGACCTTAAGGAACGTCCTAATAGAGATAATAGGTGTCGAGAAACATAGATTTCCAGATCTTGAGACTATCAGCAGGACACTATTCAATATTGTCTGAACAAACAGACTGCATTTCTGAGTATTGGAGATGGGTTAGTGATAATTTTATGGTTAATTTGTTGTTCTTAATTGTTTCAAGCTTGCAATTTGTGACCCTCATTACTGTTAAATATTTTACTATGATTCATTGTTAGCTATGTTTATTTATTTTGTTTCTTAATCTAATGATAAGAACGTGAATGACACCATTTTTGGCCCAATCGGATTTGAGATATTAAGAATTGAGAAGACAATTTTACAGCGTTGTGCATTGTGAACCAATAGGGGATAATGTGAGGTTTGGGTTTATTACTGTCAAGTGTACCAAGGTACAGTGAGAAACTTTGTTGTGCTTTCTATCCAAACAGATCAGATGTGAATACATAAATTCAATCACATTAAACTCAAGTACAATAGATTGACTACAAAAGTTTGGGTAGAAGGGAAGATTGATTTTCTTCACTCTTCAGGAAGTTGTATAACAAAGGACTGTTGATTGTTTATTTTAAATGTCATTGTTTTCCTATTTTAGTAGGCAGTTTCCACAATGAGAGTGCCCAAAATAATCTGTTATTAAGAAGTTGACAGGAAGTGAAACCTGTTTTTTCCTACTTTGCTAGTTGATCTCTTATGACATTGTAAAAGATAAATTGGTGCCAAATCTAGTTTTTAAATCAAGTTCATTTAGAGGTTCTTTTCAAAGGAGTTTTTTAAAATAAAAATGGCTGACTCTTTCAAAAGAATGGGAAAGAGCTCATTAATTCTTAATTTTAATCATCGTAATATTTTTAAAGCTGATTTTAAATGTGTGCTAGGAGAAACCCTGCAGTGTACTAATGTGTTTGTAGCCAACCTCACAGCAAAAGACTGTGCTTGGAACGACAGCAAAATAAATTGTGTTGTCCAGGGCCCCAGCAAGTGTGATGCGAGGGCAGTTGAATGTACACCCATATAAATCAGACACGTGATAATGCAAAAACCCTATAGTCTGATTTATGATGTTTAAACAAAAACCGTTCAAGCTTTAAGTTAGACTAGACCAAGTGGGACCCGTTGGGCCCCGTTCCCCCAACGCAATATTCCACCACTCACCCATATCCCATTTCCCTCTTCCCCCAGCACTCCCTCCCCCTCCTCTTCACCCTCCCTCTTCTTTCCCCTCACCTCTCCCTTCCTCTCCTTTCCCCTACACTGTCACTCCCTCCCTCCATAACCATTCTCCCCTTCCTACCCCCTCCTCTCCCTCTATCTCCCTGCTCCCCCACTCCTCACCTCTCCCCTATCCCACTCCCCAACTAAACACAATGTTTAAATAACATTTCTCCTCCCCTACTCCCTCCCTCTCCTTACAACAATATAACAAATCTCTCATTGCTCTGGGTGTTCTGTCATTTGGTAACATTGTTTTAAAGTGAAAAGTTTGATTTTTTTTTAAGAAAAGTTAATTTTTTTACGTTTAAAATGTGAATAATGTGTAAAATATAACATCAATCTGATTGAAACTCTGCTGTGTTTTTTAAAACGGACCTTTTTTAAAATGTAAATAAGATCCCATTGTGACATCATTGTGGAGTGAAACACTGCTGACAGGCAGTTTATGTTGATCAGATCCCATTGTGACGTTATACGTCACAATGATGATAAGATTTTTATCAAACTGGATTTTGTAAAGTTTAAAATGTGAATAATGTAAAATATACCATCAATCTAAAAGAAACCTGATAAAAACACACCACAGGACAATGGTGAGTAAGATGGGCCAAACATTGTAGCGCTATTGTGTACTGTTTTGGCGTAGTTCCGGGAGCACACTCCGTACAGACAGACAGACATAGAAACAAACAAGATGAGAGTTTTAGTAATTTATATATAGATAACCCCTATCAAAAATCTGATCGTCTTTCTGGTTCAATAATTAAATGCCCAACATTTTACGAAATTAGATGAAATGTCTTTACATTCTAGATAATAGTTTTTGTGTCTATAAATGCAGATCATAGCTGATTGTTGTGCTGTGTTTACATATTCTGTTGCGCTGCAGCAAGTAAGAATTTCATTGTCCTATCTGGGACATATGACAATAAAACACTCTTGACTTGACTCTTGACTAATCCGATGATTCTTTACAGTCAATATTATCCAAAATAAATTTGACTTTTTGACAACCCCTGTATGTGAAAGGGCATAAAATGAATCAACTTAAAACTGCTAAAATGGTTACTGCCACTTCCCATGTTAATATCCATTGTTAACTTTTCCATCACCCTTTTCTTACTCATTCTGAGTAGCTAGAAGCTACAAATTAAAAAGATAATGTGATAACATTGTAAGTTATACAATAGATTATATTACTACTCCAACTAGCATATAACACACAGTTAAGTAACACTCTGTTATAGTTTCAATAATAATTTGATGAACAAGGCATTTAATTAATTACAAATATCTATTTTTGATTACTTTGTCCAATTTTATAGATGTCTCGAGTATCAAAACATTGTACAAACCGTTGAATTTTCATTAACATTTGCTATCCATTTTGCTCCATATGTTCTTTCCTAATTTTCATCCTTTTTTTATACTTACCTTTGCTATCTTTGAAATTGTTTACTACATCTTTATTCATACCATTGAGTTAAATTGCGTTGCTTTCAAAATCCGTTGTAATCACTGAAACATTACATTTTCATCAAAGATGGCACACCATAAGATTCATTACCATATGGCATCGGAGCAGAATTAGACTTTTCAGCCCGTCAACTCTGCTCTGCCATTCAATTATGGCTAATCTGCATTTCCCTCGCAATCCAATGTCCCTGTCTTCTCCCCTAAACTGACATTCTTACTAATCAAGAATCTATCCATCTCTGCTTTAAAATACCCAATATCTTGGCCTCTACAGCTGTCTGTGCTGACGAATTCCACAGATTCACCACCATCTGGTTAAATAAATTCCTCCTTTTGTCCATTCTTTTATTCTGAGGAAGTGTGTTCTGGTTGTAGATTCTCCCATCACTGGAAACATCTTTTCCCCATACACGCTATATCACTCTCTGAAAATCCACCAGGCCTTTCATTATCCGGTAGATTTCAATGAGATGCCCTCCACATCCTTCTAAATTCCACGAGTACAGACCCAAAGTCATCAAATGTTCCTTAATGTTAACACAATCATCTACTAGATCATTCTTGTAAGCCCCTTCTGAACCCCCTCCAAAGCCAGCACATCCTTCCTCAGATATGCGGGCCAAAATTGCTCACAATATTCCAAATGTGGCATCACC
The DNA here is from genome assembly GCF_010909765.2 of Amblyraja radiata. NCBI lineage: Eukaryota > Metazoa > Chordata > Chondrichthyes > Rajiformes > Rajidae > Amblyraja > Amblyraja radiata. The sequence goes on from NC_045980.1 coordinate 9,599,695, forward strand.
AGCGCCTGATAAAAGTCTCAGCATTACATCCTTGCCTTTATATTTTAGTCTCCTCGAACTGAATGCTAGCATTGCATTTGCTTTCCTTATCGCTGACTCAACCTATAAATTAACCTGTTGGGAATCCTGCACAAGCACTCCCAAGTCCCTTTGCACCTCCAATTTCTGAATTCTCTCTGTATTTAGAAAGTAGTCTATGCCTATATTCCTAGTACTAAAGTGCATGACCACGCACTTTGCAACACTATATTCCATCTGCCACCTCTTTACCCACTCTCTCAACCTGTCCAACTCCTTCTGCAGCCTCCCTACTTCCTCAACACTACCTGGTACTCCACATATCTTCGTATCATCCGCAAACATGGCCACTAAGCCATGAGTAATTATTTGTGCATGAACAAGATAAAAACAATTCCCAGCATGTGACATGCAATGACTGTTAAGTCTTTTAAGAATTTGACTTTTAAAGATAGGAACACATTGTTAATCCAAATGATATATCTTTACGTAATTCCCAATTATTGTTAACTGAATAAATTAAGAAAATATATTTTTAAATGGAAATCACATCTGATCATCCTTTCTCTAAAATAAAACCTACCTGTACTTCAAAACCCTGCCTGTTTCTATAAGTAAACTTTTTATTCTGTATCAAAAAAATAGCAAATTCTGATTAAATCTTTCTCAAGCTCTACTGCCTCACCTCTGAGAAAAGGTTCCTATAGCAGCAGTACATGCTGGAAATTGCTTTTATCTTGTTCACACACACATAATTACTGACTGCTTGCAAGAATAGTATTGCTAGTTGGTTTTGAATACTGGAACTGGAAGGTTTGTATTAAAAACTGAAGCCTTTTGCTTTACAGCATCCATTGCATCAAATGAATTAGGTGAGAATACAAGCCATAAATGGAAACATAAGATTAAGAATAATATGTCTATACAGTTCTTGCATTTTAGTTAGCATTGACTTTGTGTCTCATTTAATAAAAACTTAATGATTTATTGGGTTAAAAAAAAGTTGGACATGATTTGTGCATCATATTATCAACATCCAGCAATATGTGCAGTGTTGCGTATGTGCATATATACAGCAATATGTGTGCATTATTTTACCTTTTAACGTAGTGGCTTATTTACTTATTTTAGAAATTCAGTTATCATATAAAGGAAAATTAATTTATTCATAATTTGTGTTTACTAATTGGAAGTGTAACAAATGGGGAAACTAAATGCCATTTATAAATGATCTGAATCTTTTTAAGATTCTTCACAATATTATTCCAAATAAGATGTTGTGATGGTTGTATATAATTAATTACAAAAGTGCCTGCATAATTTTACAATTTAAAAATAGGAGCATCATAACCAATTAATACCTTTATCTTAAGAATTTCTCAAAAATGACCCGCATACTGAAGCTGCCCTTGAACAATGAGAAACCTAGTTGTATGTATTTAATTTTCATTTCTTTCCTTCACCTTAAAATTTAAATCTATCATTGTGCCCTAGCATTAATAGCCATTGGTTTAATCAGTCGCTCATCTGCAGGAGCATGCCAGTCTATTGTTGGTGTTAATGATGTAAATGATAGACAGTTCATGCTTTGCTGCTTACTGTTCTATTTCTAGGCATCCCACTATTACTACTCCCCAAATCCAATTTCCCAGCCTATTGTATGGATGGCCTATTTATTACTGCTGAGCAAATGAGATTCAAGAAATGGGGGTGTGGGGGCTAATCAAATTTAATTATTGCATATTGATTGTCTTCAAATTCATATCTTCTATTCAATTCTCTTTATTCTTTCTGTGTGTTCATTCACAATAGATTCACCAAATAAGAAGAAACGGGTCGAAATCCTGGATGAAATTATGGATGATGTGGAAGGAAAAGATTAATTACTATTTATCCTTTTGAAAGTAGGTATAGTTTTATTCTATATTTTATTTCAAAATCATTCTGCAGTTACATAGAGTGCATATAATTAGAAGTAAATGTTCACTCTTCGACATTAAAATGACTTTTTGCTATACCGTGTACATAAGACTAGATTTATAAATGCAACATTAAGCAATTTGACTTCTTTTAAGGATGGAGATGTAGAATTTGGCCTGCCTTCACTATTTTGTTTATAACTCCCAAAGAAATGACAAAAACTGGCCTTTGAAGGTTTTAGTTAACTTGCTACTAAAGCTGGTGAAGAAGTATAATATAGTAATTTTTGATGTTTTGCTAATGGGCCATAACTTGCTAATGCTGGGCATTCAGTGACATCTGTCATCAGTTATATTTATTCTTGCACGTTAAGGTTTTTAAATTCTTGGATGGCAGATGCTAAAAGTGCAGGTGTTACTGGCTGCATCTCCTGTACGGTCAGATTTATAAAATTGGAAAATGAATAGCACAACACCAAAAAAGGTGCAAATGATTTGTGCAAATTCAATGCCGAATCAAGTACAGAAAATAAAAGTAAGGGGAATATAGAGTTAACAGAGCGTGGAAAAATGCTTACCAGGAAGAATTATGTTTAAATTGTATTGAGCATAAATTTGCCTTTTCATACAAATACATTTTCAGCACCAAAACAAAAAAATAACTATAGCTTGTTACTGCTTGTTATTAAGGGTTCTGAGCCTGGAATGGACCAAACTTGACTATCTACGGTGAACTTATTTTATATCTATTGTGCCTTTCGAGGAACTTAATTCCTTCAGGAATAAGCCAAACAGCAAGATTCCTTTTACACAAAACTAATGGTGCAGCAACAGAACTTAAATAGCAGCTTTGTTTTCTTTTTGTTTAACTACACATCTGTTCCTTGCCTGAAGTTGTAGCATTTGCAAATAGAGTAGCTGGTGCCATTACCCATGCTGTTATTTTGACAGGAATATTCAACTGTTAACAATGTGTTTTTGAAAAGAAAAATGACCATCTACTCTTTTGGGATCTATAACTGTTTAAAATAAATGAAAATAATTGGTGCCAATGACAACAACAAGAGTATACAGTAAAGTTATTGTAATGTAATTGATGGGCCTAAGCTAGTGCCTTGTCAATTTGTAAAAACATAAATTGGAGGTATTGAATATCTGAAATAAGAACAGAAAATGCTGGAACTATTCTGTGGCGCAGACAGGATTTGTTGACTATATAATTATATGTTTACAGCATGATATGATATGCACTGATATTTTGAATTGGATTATAGCAATGGTCCAGAATTTCCAGGGTCCGCACTTGCCATTCTGTCGACTTGTAGGTTTGTGCTTATCCAGAGAAGATCTTCTAGTGATAAAATTGGTTCATAACGCAAGCTTTGACTAGACCATCCCATGTAAATGTACATGGGCTTGCCAGTTTTCAAAACTGTGAGAGTGAATATTTGTGGATATCTCCAAAGACAAACTAGTATGCATTTCCATTCTAACATTGCAGTTAATTTGAAGATAAAATGGACAAATATGTCATGTTTTTCTTTTTATATGATTGAAACATTTGCTTAGTTCTCTTTTATTTTTAAACAAACATAAGTACTGCTAGTAGGCACAATATACTGTTTTACTTCAGCACTAGAAAAACCTGTATTTGATCTTTCCCGCGGAGTGATCTGCACAATTAGAAGAGTTGATGGTTTGTCACATCAGGCGATATGTCTGACATGAAATCAATATTCAACTGAAGTTTAGCCTGTACCTGATTCTATAAAATAATTCAAATGAAACTAAAACTTTTTTCCTGCAATAAGGATTTATTTAAAATGTTATATAGATAATGAATGACCCCATCTATCCGATTAATATGTCAAACTTGCATGTGTTTGCAAACTTGTCTTCTCTTTGTATATGTTTGTGTCATGTATACATTACCCATCTCACACAGAACAGTGCCGCATAGACATAGACTCTTCAGCCCACAAGATAGTCACAAAATGCTGGAGTAACTCAGCCCACAAGTCCGTGCCGAAATATGAAGTCAAGACCAACTCTTATATCCATGTATATAATTCATATCCCTCCACTCCCTGCACATTCATGTACCTATCCACCAATCTCTTGGAGATACCAAGCAGATACGATGTGGAATACCACTATCGTATCTGCCTCCGCCACCACACCTAGCAGCGCATCCCAGGTACCCAGCTCCCTCTGGGTAAAAATTCCTGCTCCGCATATCTTCTTTAAACTTTACCCTATCTCACTTTATAGCTGTGCCCTCTAATATTTGATATTTACAGTATCTCAGCATGCCATGTTTTTCCTATTGTCATTTTCAATGTGGTTGTCTTCCACATAGTTGTTGCCAGTTCCCGATCCCCAATTCCAAAATATTTGCGTTGCATTATATTATCTGGATGCTTTTCACAAACTTTATACTGAATTTTGGTTTTTAAAAAATGCAAGTACATTTTTTCAGATTTGATTTATATTAAGTAGCAACTAAACGTAATCCATAAAAGGCCAGATGCCTAGGGCAGCCACTTACATTCCCCATTCTCATGAACTTGTACAGATGCAGAAACCCAAATCCCGTGGTGCAGGTGTGCAGAGCTGCAATGCCCTGAGCACTGGCAGAGACTTGAATAAAATAGAGGGAAAATATGGGTGGGCCAGAAAAAGCTCTGTTGCATTTCTCCTTTGGAAGCCTATCAGCTGGCAAAGTCACACCTACCTGTCAAAGTTTCTCAGTGGCTTTGAAGTTAGCTTCTAACGTCTACTTGAATTAAATAATTAAAATATTTTAAAGTTATTATTTTTCTAATGGACAAAAATTAAAAAATGTAAGACTTTCAAATAATTAACATTATGAAACAAAACAAATAATTTAAAAAATGTAGCACTATAACCTTGGCTTCTTCTTAACAATGCTGGTAATCACCATACAAGCAATTGAGTGGTGCTCTGCTCATATACCAGGTCCGACCTGACAGATTCACCAGTGTAAATGTTGAGGTATCTAAACAAGCTGTTTCGTAGCTGGTGGAGTTCATGAGGTGCCCAGCAGCAGCAGCAGCAAGCTTACTGACATCATGTTAAGCAGTGCCATTAGTTCCATGTAGTCAAGCTGGTAATTCCTGGCAGAATTCATGCCAAGATCATTGAGCGGGGAACATAAAATTTAGCAAAAGGAACATGTAAGGGAAAACTGTGATGCAGGTATGGAATGTAAAATAAACCCAAAATAGATTCAGAGGCAAAAAATAATTTATTTGCTTAAATTTAAAGATTAATTTTTATTCAAGCTACGCCTTCACATTTGAAAAAGCTCACTTAATTACTTCCTTTTAAAAATCATGAATCATTCTTTATATCAGTGCAACTTAAGAAATTAATTTAATGAGACTTCTGGAAAGGCAAAACACAGTTTAACAAGAACAGCAACCTTGAATTGACCCATTAGGGATCTATGAGCCACCCAGAAAGTATTTCAAAAGCTAAGTTTCTCTTCATTTTATGGAACAAAAAATCATTTGTTGGAAGAGAGAACTGAAAAGTATTTTCTTCCTTTATGTGTATCTGGGATGAATATGGATTTACTATATTGGACTCTATCATACACTAAACATTATTCCCTTTGTACTGTATCTGTACACTATGGACAGGCTGATTGTATTTATGGTCTTTTTGCTGACTGGATAGCACACAACAAAAAAGCTTTTCACTGCACCTTGGTACAGGTAAAAATAACGTAAACTATCAACTACTAGCTATTGATTAATCAATAGGAAACTGAACTTGTACTTTCCATAGACACCAATCATGCAAAATTTAATTTTGCCCAGAGCAGATTACACTGCTCTGGCCATTCATTTCTAGATGAAATCAGGCCAATCGTGAAACTGGGACGTACTTTTATATGCTGTTCGGTCCGTGCTCCTGACTACTAGTATCAGACGCTCACTGATGATATCACACGTCTTGTCGATGTGATTTGGAATACAAAGTTTGACACTGCAATCATATTGCAACATCTGAATCGACCAGAAATAATACGTTGAAATGTTTTATTGCTATTTGTCTGACATCCCAAAGCCTGACTCGGCAATTTCAAAACTGGTGGAAGACGGTTTGGACACCGTAGCTGGGAGTACACCACGATGAATTGTAAACGCCCTGGTATGTAGGATAGTGCTAATGTACAGGCTGATCAATAGTCAGTGCGGACTCGGTAGGCCGAAGGGCCTCTTTCCTCGCTGTATCTCTAAGCTAATATAAACGAAACTAAAGATTTTCAGCACCCAGCACTATGGGCAGCATGGACCTTGGGTACAAGACTATCTTCTACATCTGGTACTATCCACACCTGCATGTTTTTCAACTACAACAGTTGAGTCCAGATACGATGAGACTCATATGTACGATATAGTCCACTTGATCTCCTTGAGATAGGATTGTGGTGTCTACACCGTTCTGGGGACGCCCTGCAGTACTTTGAGGACAACTACAGAGACTTCATTGGTGTGTGCATCATGCCACTCAGTCTTGAACATTATGGATAGAAGACAGTGCCAGAGGAAGAGCAGCAAGGAGCACTGGAACTGGCCCATAGGAGCAAGAAGACCAAAGGAAAAAGACTACTCGGCTGCTGGCCCTGGAAAGTGTCCACAATTTCATCTCTCAGCCAAATCGAAGGAAAGATTGCCAGCACAAGCAACAAAGGAGTAAAAATGGGAAGGTTCTCCGAAAGAGCTTACAAAATCATACAACCCAATGCAAGCCAGTTATTGCCACCAAAATAGTATATCGATAACCAGGTGGTGAGTCCAAATGGCACTAACTTCTGCACTTATTTTGAATGTTACACATGAGTCATTGAGTCCCTCTTCCGTGACTTAAATTGCTGCATCTTTGTGCTGCTTTATGATTGGCACCTTGCGTAAAGAACTGGGATCAGTAAGATGCTCTCCACACTGCAAGTGTAAAGAATGCGTGGAGAACATATATCTTGTGAGGACATGATTTTCCATTGTGATGATTCCCACTGCTGGGGAAGATTGCAAGAATCAGAGCCTGCCAGGTGACCTTGGCAGATCTCCTGGTCCTGTTGACATTCCTTGGACCTTCCCCTGGCATACATCTCATGGACTTGCATATCACCTTGAGTGAATGTGCATTGTTTCTCCCTTTCTTGCAGCCTCCCTGTTCTTCTTGGCAGCCATAAATATCTGTGGTTGACTCCCAATGAAACGCAGGTCTGCATACACGCAGCAGCTCAGCTGCCGAGAATGTTTATCTCGAGTGACCTATGACCTGAGCATGCGCAGTTGAAATACCAAACTCGCTTATTCTACCAACCTCATGGCCATTTACACAGAAATTTTCTGGAAGAACATCAGTTTTTCTTCAAGTCAACAATCTCATCTATAGCTGGTTTCCATCACACACAAATTATACCTGTTTTGTTAGTGCATTAATACATTCAATATTGCCACTCACGTTTTTCCTGAATCTATCTTCAGTCACAAAAACTGATGCTGATGAAGTAATGATAAATTAACTTAATTTTATTATAAATATATTCGAGTCTTGACTTGAGACACAAGAACCAAAACAGTTAAAATTTTAATTACATGAAGGAAAAGGTTCTTTTTCATAAAAATACTTAATTGCAGCATTGTTTTTAATGCAAAGGCAGTTTGCAAAAGTGACAAGTGTGCTAAGAGGCCTCTGACATGCATCAACCTAGGTTTTTGAAACTGACCTGTCAATCTAGGTTTCAGTACAGGTCTCATGGTAGAACAATGAAAAAGTGGTGTAGATTTACACTTGTTGTGCAGCGAAAGAAGTGCTCCCACATTTATTTTGTCCCTGCACACCAAACCACCATTTCAATCTGCTGTGGGTTTCAGTTTTACGTGGTGTTGCACTGTTGGAAATTTTCAGTCTCCGGTTCAATAAGAAAATGATTTGAACATAAGAGCAAGAACATAACATTGGTCTCGCCGATGTAGAGAAATTGACCCCTGGAACAGCAGATACAGTAGATGAGGTTGGAGGAGGTGCAAGTGAACCTCTGCATCGCCTGGAAAGACTGTTTGGGTCCTTGGATGGAGTCGAGGGGGGAGGTAAAGTGACAGGTATTGCATCTTCTGCGGTTGCAGGAGAAAGTACTTTTGTCAAGACTGTCCGCCATTAGACTTCCCAAGGAGTTCAGCAACACAGATCTGTTTATTGAAATTCCACAGCATTTGCTCAGGTGGATCAATTCCCAAATCCTGCAATAAGTTATACCAGGAATGTAGGGCCATAGGGAAGAAAAGAAAGACTGATTTTTTTTTCCAGTAGTGGTCAGTTATTTTTTTATTGTGAGGCAGAACAGCTGCCATTTCACTAATAGTCAAGATAGAGGTTTTCACACAAATGTGATGAGCTCTGAAATCTCAAGTTTCCTGAAAGGTGCTGACCACTGATTTCCAATAGTAAACTCCCATAATGTGTCAGTAGTTATATTATGGCAGTTTTGATAGTGGATTGTGTCTATCAGACCTACCCTATATGTCCTACCCAGAGTTATTTCAGTATTTCTATGCTTGAATTTTTGTAATGTTATTTACATTCATAAGTAATGTTATTTACATTCTGAAGGCCCCACACTGAGTGCTGTATCACCAGCAGGACTGGAATCAGCTTTGTTGAGATTGTTGCCTTAAAAAACAAACCAGTAGAAATGTGACCACCGGTTCCAGCATAATATTGACTTTAATTTGATGTTAAGTGGCTGACTTTTTCTTTTCTCATAAAAGGCACTCCCGGTAAACTTTCACTGCCAAGTTCAATAAAAAGAAAGCTAGATGGACACAAGCAGGAGTATGTTATTCAGTCTCTTATACCTATGTCATTGTTCAGTTTGATCTTGGCTGTTCTGCAGGTTAACTTGTCCACAGTCTTTTATAATCTTACCGAGCAATTTATTAGACCAGACCTTGCCAATAAAGTTTGATGATTCTGTTTTGCTGATGCTTGTAGTTGTCAGCGAACATGGGCAGTTAGTTGCTGACAGAAAATTCCACTGAATATTCGGCCATCATACCATATGCATAATTCTGATGAGCCAGCAAATTTTGTGACTCGAGCGTAAATGCAGAAGTTCTAAACTTTCCAACTAAGCTCTGCCAATCGTTTCCTGGCTGCATGCCATCACTGTTCCTTGCAGGGAGTTTAACAATAAGGCAGAAGCTTGCTCTACTTCACTATCACTTATACTACTCTTAGACCCTGTGCCTAGATAGACTTGGAGCAGGAGCGTTAAGTTCATTTATTTGAATAGTGATTGTAAAATATGAGTGAAAATGTGAATTGTTATAAATTTTAATTATTTGTGCTTTTCCTGTTTTTAATGATTTAAGTGTCTTTGTCTTTTAGTCTGTTTATTTTTAGATTGTTAATACATTTTGAATGCTTTTGGAATGTCACAAGGCATTAACAACCTCAACTTTGGTGGCAAGATTTTTATTGGCAACTTGACCTCAAATTGCCTCGTACAAATGGCCCCCGACAAGCTTTGACGGAAGACCAACTTGGAGGTGGAGATTTGATTTCTGTCAAAACTAGCGTTGCATTTAATTTAGAAACATAAATGTGAAGAAACTAATTTTACATGATTAAAATCTTATAAACAATTATTAAAACTACATGAAATAATTTAAAAGCTAACCCAAAGCACACTAAGTAAATCAAAACAATTTACTTTCCCTTTTGCCCTATTATCTGCAAAGCTTGAATACCCATTGAAATCAACCTGGTAATTCTCCAATGCAATCCTTGGAAATTGCCAGATGGGGAGTCCTACAGCAACCCTGTTATAATTACAACAAATCTGTTATAATGTTTAAACTCGAGGGACTTCGTCCGTAACCACGAGGTTCAAACCAGCGGCTTCCAATGGTCCGTAAGACATAGGAACAGAATTAGGCCATTTGGTCCGTCAAGTCTTCCTCGCCATCCCATCATGGCTAATCTATTTTTCCCACTTAATCCCATTCTTTTGCCTTCTCCCTGTAACGTTCGATGGCTTTACTAATATCTGCTTTAAAAATACCCAATGACTTGGCCTCCACCGCCGTCTGTGGTAAGGAATTCCACCGATTCACCACCCTCTGGCTGAAGAAATTCTTCCTTATCTCCATTCCAAAGTTTTGTCGAATTATGCTAAGGCTTTGCCCTCCGGTCCTTCAGGGGAGGCCTTGTTCTACGTCTCCTGATTATACCAGTTCAATGGTAGACAAAAATGCTGGAGAAACTCAGCGGGTGCAGCAGCGAAGGAAATAGGCAACGTTTCGGGCCGAAACCCTTCTTCGCTCCATGGATGCTGCTGTACCCGCTGAGTTTCTCCAGCATTTTTGTCTATCTACTATCTCTGCCAGTTCAATGCCGTGTTACCATTCAGGATTTGGGCACTTGTCCATATCTGGCCAGAGATGTCAGTCTTCAGATCTGTAGAGAATGAGATCAGGGAATGAGCAAGCAAGACTACCTGTGGGCTTCTGCAGGCTAATTAATCGAAATGAATGCAGGAATGTTGAAAGGAAACTTAACACCTATGATTTCAACTTTAATTGTATTTTAGGAAGTTGCTTCAATAAATAATATTGTGCATAGCACAATGAAATGCGTTTTTTTTTTTTTCTTAATGCAACTACAAGCACATTACAGTTGTCAAAAAAATCACACCTGAATTTCCTTTTTCTCAAAGAATCCATGTGGAGAAATAGAATGAAATCACTGAGTAACCTCTGAATACGAAAGGAAATTGATCACGTGACAGAATCTAATGAGTCATTTAAACCTTTTTTGTTAAGCTGTTAATGAGTATTAGGATGTACAGTCCATATAAAGTTATATCTAACAATGGGATCTGTTTCTGCTCAGTTCAAAATCTCTGGATGGTTTATTTTTATACATAAGTGGAATTTTTTTAATATGTTATGGCTGGAATTTCTATACTGAAAGCAATTTGCTCTCTTGCCATAAACACTGTTGGGCCCTAGGAGTCGGATGGGCTTCTTTTAAAGTTATTCCCTCATGAGTATTAGGGATGTGCATTCTACTTATTGTACAGCAAGCTTGTTTGCACCCTTGCTGTTTTAGAAATGGCTGCATTTGCTTTCAAATGTGGATCCTCTATATACTAAACTCATCGGTACACTTGAATAAAATAAGTGTTCATTATTCACTGGCTCGTGCTCATACTTATATATTTTCATAGATAATGCAGAGTAATTACTCATTCATGACAAATGGTCCTCTGCATATTTAAAAAGAATGGTGAAAATACACCTACAAAAGTGAGGCAATTAAAAAAGAGATGTGAGAATTCATGAATTATTTTGCATTTTAAGTCATTCTGAACAAGCTGTAAGAGTATGGTTCAACTCTGCTTGAAAAATACATTTAAGGTTACTGAATTTTGAAAGGTGTTAGTAGAGTTAATTTAAATTTGTCATAATTTAAGGACACAAACTTGAACTTGTTTTAAGTATTTAAGCATTTGTTTATTAATCTACATTCATTTAATCAGTTTCTTTAAAATATTGGATTTTGGCATTACAAGACTGAGACTGGGAGTGGATGCGAATAACTGGTTAAGCTCATTAAAATTGTGCCGCATTTCTGGAGCAGAATTTCTTGCTGCAACTATACTTTTGGATGATGACATTTGCTGGGGATTTTTTTTAAACAATTCATGCTTTGTGAAACATGTGTGAATGCTGACAGGGAATCGCAGCACTTCACACATGAATTAGTTTTGAATTGCAGTGACTTAGTAGGCAAAGGTAGAGCCTTGATATGGCAGCAAACTCCAGCAAACAGCAACCTCTTATCAACATTGGAAATGACCTATAGGCAGGCTATTTGCCTTCTCTTACAGCGAGGGAATTGAATGATTGAAAAATGACACAAGATTCATTAACTATAAAATAGATTTTAAGGAAACACGTTGAAAAGACAATTAATTACATACCAGCAGTAGCAAAAAGCACCTCCAAAGCACATCTCTGTATTTTAACTTTATTAAAATACAGAAAAATGCTAAACTCCGAAGGCTCAGCATATCTCTCAATCAAGCATTTTCTCACCTTTTCCCATTACCCACTTCCCACACTCTCCATATTTTTTGTCTGATTGCACCTCTGTAAACCATCATTGGATTTATGCGTGTTGTGAATTCATTTACCAAAAACAAAGACATCCATCAGTAAATCATTATCAAATAAAAAATACTGATGAACAAATGTCAATATTATATGAATTTCCTTGCAGCTTAATTATTTACACAAGTTGATATCACAATTTCAACATTTAAAAATAAATGACCACAATATTCAGTTTGAGATGTGGATTAGAATCTTTTTATGGATATGTGGCTCTTGTGTGGAATATGATTTCTCCATTGTTTTTGTAAGGAGGCTCCCAGATTACCTCCATTATTTTAAATTGTTGACCTTCCACAGTAAGATATTGGCATAGTTTTTTAGGAAACATGATACACCATCGATTTAATCCTAAAGGCAGGGAGTTCCTGATCTCATCCATGTTGCTGTGAAAATGTAAAAGATAGATGCCAGGCTTTTCTTCACAGGGAAATATGTCAAACAGGGCACTCTATTTAGCTTGGTTTTATTAACCTATTGGCAGCCAGAGCTACACTGAAGCTGGTGAATTGAGGGAGTACATGGCCTACACATAGAACCAATGTAAGTTTTCCCTTAAAATATCAAATCTCAGCAATAACGTTATTAGCAATTGACTATTACAAAAACATTTGAAGACACGATATTCAAACATAATGGAAACTAATGAAGCACCATGCTCAGTCTTAACTCTCTCTGGTACATTGGTCCTTCATTGTCACTCAGAAGTTGGAAATAGTTTTCTGTGAAAGAAAGTAGATCAGCCAGAACCAAACATGGGAAAAGGTACAATTGAAGTAATGGTCCAAGAAGATAAAAAGAAAAGGAAAACGCTCGATGAATAATCAATAAATTACTTTTCCAAAAAGATCTAGAGAGCAAGCTGGAAATTTGCGTCGACCCACGTCACAACTGTTAAGTGCAAAGTAGTATTGGGAATTATATTTTTAAGCACTTTATTATTTGTAATAAAACGAGCTGCCAGAGGAAGCTATAGAAGGGATACAATTACGACTTTCAAACGTCATTTGAACAAGCATATGGATCGGAAGGTCGATATCCCTCTATGTTGAGAGGGAGATGGGCCAAATGCAGGCATATCCCATAATGCCAACTTGGTCGGCATGGACAAATTGGGCCGAAGAGCCTGTTTCCATGCTGTGTAACTCTCTGATTCTAATGAAAATTATAATACTTTCAAATGGCATGTGAAACTAACATTTTCTCGGTCTCTTTCCCCTAACTCTTCTGGAAAAACATTATGCAATGTGTTGCAATACGGATAAGGTTTCTCCTGTAGGTGCTGCAATGTTATTTACATAGTCTTTGACCCACACAGACTTTTTTTTTGCATAATACATTTGATGTACTGTAGCTTTAGGATATGTCAGTTTAGTCTGGTTTCATTTGACCTGGAAAGGGAAAATGCAGTTACCCTATTAATGGAGATGTCAATTTGAAATGAGCATCATTAATTTGTGATAAGGAATTGTGGTTGCTATCACAAATACTCTATTTTGCTTTTCGCAGCTAATTACGTGTTCAAATTTGATGCCGTGTAAGAGAACTTAGTATCATGCCAAACAACAGATGTGTTAGTGAGCCACTTAAAATAACATGTTGTAAGCTTCTTGTCATGTAGATAATGATCCTGGTCTTAGGGCGAGGGTCTGTTTACCAACATTAAGATGTGTTTACTGCTCTCATGTTTTTGAGGTGATGTTGATGATTGTAAAGGATGAATGTGGCGATAGATTCAACCCTGCTTCTCCTGGTGATGAGCAGCGTGCTTCAAAATCCACATCGGTATAATAATGTGCATTTTTTTTAAATGTAGCTTGTTTCAAATTTGGCCTCTGTAATAAATACCCTTGTACTTCAAAAGCAGGCTTCATAGCTGAAGGCTATGTTGTGAAGTTACTTAGAATTCAGCCGTTAGATCTGTTCTCTGATGGCTGAGCGTGATTGACACTTACAAATTACCCAGCTGAAAGTGTTGAGTCTTTGACCCCGGAGTAACATCTTCAGTGCGGCTGAGATTTCCCAGCATTTTGTCATCTAATTACTGCAAATCCCTTGAAAATTCACTTGATGGTGAATTTTTAATGCGGGGCAATTTCAATGTGATGCATAGTGCAGATGGTCACAGTCGTAGTTTATAAAATATGATTCAAATAAAATACTATTTTCCTGTTTTATACCCTTTATTGGACTGGTTCTGCTTTCTCCACTTGCCTTTCTAAACAAAAATCATAAGATAATGCGTTTAGTAATAATGAAAAATGCTACACTAGTGTAGCGAGTGTGTAAAGTTACCTGCCACTTCTCTCATCGTCCTATTTACTGCTTTTAAGATTTCTGCGGTATCTTACAAAAAATTGTTTGGTATGCAGGATGTCTATTTAAAACAGACCTCCTGCAAGCTCTTTGTAGATGTTTACGTCTGTTCTTAAAAAGAATAAATAACCAAATGTGCAAATAATCATAAATCAAACACGTGAAATTTGGGAGAGAAATACACACAGTTTACTGGGTGGATGCAACGTCCCCATGCCCTTGAGGAAAAGGGGAAGAAAGAAATGAAGCATTGTTAGATTGGATGCAGGTAAAATGTTAAGCTGTTTGTTATGTTGCAGTTTGTACGGTATTCTTAAATGATATAATAGTTACGGGCTAATCCTATTTCACAAGAACACCTGTTTTCAGATTACCGCTCAGCTACTTGGTGATGGGCTGGGGCATTTATAAATTCAGCTAACCTATTTTTAAAAAGTACCTTCTTATGCCAATTTTGAAAATATATCGCTTGCACCAAATTTCCACTTCAACTAATCAGGTAAGAAATATTAGTGTTGTAAATTTAACACAAGAAATTTCTAATTTTTGTTTGTGATTGACTTTCTCTTTTAAATGTAAACACTGTTATTCCACAAAATAATTCTATAGGTTGGAATTGACGTGTTAAAAAATATTTGGCTATGATGTGAATTAAAAAGGTATTGCCTATTTAGTTGACAAAATAAAGCAAATCGGTTTGTTTTAGTTTCGCTGATTTTTGAGAAAGTCCATGTAGGTGTAGAAGGGATGAGAATATCTAGAGTTTGCACAAGTATTCTATAAATAAGGAAGAAGGATTGTTTGTATGTGAGTTTATAGGTATGCATAATTAGCAGTGAAGAATTATGTCATAGAACAGCCAAGTATAAGTGACATTCATGGATGATTACAATACATCCATACTTTGGGGACTTTTTGTATTTTGCTGACAATAACAAAAAGCTACTTGATGAAAGTTGGTACATTATTGGATAGATATAAATATTAGTTTATTTATTAGTCCCTCATTTAGATGCCACTAGACTGCTGCATTGACTCTACATGAAAATGTAGTTGTGATACCAAGTAATAATGCTGAAAAATCTTTACTTTCTGTTTCGCACATCATCCATTTCACTCGTTTTCAACCTTCAGCAAAACCATTTGCACTCTTTTGTCTGTTTGTCTTTTCCTCCCACTCAATATTAGATGTTTGGATATCTCAAAGAAAAGACTAAATCAATATACATGCCCTTCCTTGGTTGATGTTGTTGACATGATGTATGCAATAATTGGATGACTAAAATACTGTGAATTATGGGCATACTTCCAGTGAGAACACCACAAAGATACAAAATTACATGAGGTATTAAACTTCAGAAAAAATGCTCTTGGTGTAATAATATACCTAAATCTTCAGTTCATCATCTGGGCGTGTTTTAGTACAACGTACGAATAGGAAACGGGTACTGATGAGGTCCAATGACGTACCATGGATATTGTTTAATTGAATATCTTGTGTCAGATTGTAAACAAGATATGATAATATATCTTGTTAATAATAATTATAATAATACTACAAATGTATTAGTAGCCAAACCTCTCTCAAAAATCGTTGATTTACCAAGAAGCAATTAAACAAGCAGCAATAGCTCGGATTAATGTGGTTTGTTTGCTAAAGCCCATAAATAAAAACAATACACAAGAAGCATAAAAAGCCTACAATACTAGAAATAAAAATCTATGAAGTTAAAGGTAAATGCTTGTTCGTTTGTGCATTTTCTGCAGAGAGTGGAATTTTTTCCCCCACTTCGGTCAGGTTTATATCTGTTCATAATTATGTCAAAGAACTAAGTTACTTTATGACTACAACATAAACATGAACAGCAAAGCAATGCTTGCACATTAATTTCCTTACTTCTCACTTTTATTTGGTTGGAGAAGGCTGCCAGCTGTATAACCGTATCGCAAATATGTATCCTTTCGAAAATAGGACAGGAATGGTAAATCTATGTAGGGACACAAGGAACTGCAGATGCTAGAATCTTGAGCAAAGCACAGCACTTGAGTAACTCAGTGGTTCAGCAGCATTGGTGGAGGACATGATCGGTGACGTTTCGGGTCAGAATCCTTCAGACCATCTCCAAAGAAGCGTTATGACCCGAAATGTTGCCTATCCAAATCCTTCATAGATGCTGCCTGAGTTGCTCCAGTGCTTTGCGTTATGCTCTGTTCAATATATAGTTGAAAATTATGTACAGTCTAAAAGAGCTGCAGCCTCAATTTTAGAATTCCTACAACAAATATACTATTCTTGGATTTCAAGGGTTTAATTCTAACCTGACCTTGGGCATTTTTAAAATAAGTACCAAACACTTGGAGTATTATAACATTGTTTATGGTCACTTTTATATTCCAGGAAAATAATGTATATATGTATTAAAATATCACTTTTTACTATTTCATATTTTCCCTGTTTGATTTAAAACATAAACTTAATTCAAACCAAAAAATTAAGTTTGATTTCATAATTTATAAAATTAATTATTTAAGCATGTTATATTAACAATACTTTCTAGTGTTGAATAGTGTGCCATGCATGCTATGCTGCTCAACCTGTTTCTATATTAAAGTTGGGAATGTACTATTAAAATTAGCATAAGCCTGATGAAATGAAAAGATGTCAGTTCTATAGCAAGCTCCTCTGATGATGAGGGTTGAAATTCTGTGAATATGAATTCCCTCTGGATCTTGCAAGGTAGAAGATTTTAATTTTCACCCTCGAGACAGACTGTCTGATGGCACTTTTTTCAAATGGTAATTTCTCAGTTTGTAGCTAGAAATCACCCAGGCTTGTCTGGCTGATGCGTATGAAGGGAATTGGAGAGGATGATTTTCAAGGGCTTCGTTCTCACCTGTCAGTCCTTGCTGCAAGGGAGAATCAGAAAAAATGATTTGGGTTTGACGTTAGGGGTGAAAAAGCAAGGGTCAAAATGGAAAGGATGCAATCATGGTGTGGTGTGGAGGTGGTTGTGAACACATTGAGCATTGTTGCTGAAATTTTAAGAACACTTCATTGTGTTTGAGTGCTGATTGATCATTCTTTTACTTGACATTAGTCCTGCTGGGGGACACCAATGAGTGTACTAATTTTCTGTTTGAAATACAGACTGTCTTGAATGCGCAGACAAAGACTTAACAGTTCGATTATTGAATTTCTGACAACAGAAATGAGAATAGCTGGCAATGAACATTATAGACTCAAATAAAAGAATATACTGATGTAGCAAATTAGTGAGTTATTTTTTAAGTCCTTAAAGGGATAAAATGCTTTATAAATTCCTGATTTTTAAAATATACTGGGAATATTCTGAAAAAGATCTGGGATAAGTTGGCAGTTGCCATTCTCTGTCCCGCGGTTATATTTATGATTGATATATTTATTTTATATCATTAGGTTATAAAATGTTTGCTCATGAAAACATTCAGTGATTTATGATTTTGCCAAGTTACCGCCTGGTGCATTTTATAGTATTTTTATTATTTACGTATTAATCTAAAAAACTTTTGCATGAAAATATTTGGCTTCTGATCGTAATTTTGAGGTATCATACTTGATCTTTAAATCGCAAGAATCATTTGTAGTTTGGCTGCTTGTGCTTGCCTAGAATTATATTTTTCGCCACATGTGCCTGAATCATGCTTTGAGATCTCCCTTGGTTATTGTTTTAGAATCTGACACATTTTATAACTCCAACCGTAAAAGTGTTCATTTCAACATTTCCTGTCTAAACCATTTCTATCCAGACACATTATCTGCTGGGGTATTCCACAATTTAATCATTAAGATTATATTTGAATCAAATTGTCTACTTAACTTCAGCCACATTATATCCATAAAACAGATATAATCTGAATGATATGAACTGGAAATAAATGTGCATATGGATCACGGAGTAATATTCTTCTACAATGCACAGACAATACCAACTAAAAATAATGTTTTCCTTTTTTGTTTTCTACCATTACTCTGACTTGGTTAAACTTTTGCCTGTGGCGATCATTGTTCTGTCAACTATGGTTGCATTTGAAATAATATTGATCCTTTTAACTTACCAGTGTTTCAGTTGTTCAACATATTCTGTTCTACATATTCTGCTGTGCTGCTGCAAGTAAGAATTTCATTGTTCCGTGTGGAACATATGACAATAAAACACTCTTGACTCTTAACTACATGTGCATGAATGCAACCTCTGACTATTTGAAACCACGAATATAAAGTTTTGTGATCCAAGTTGTTTCACTCTGACAGTAATATGGCTCATTAAAGTTTAGCTTGTATAGAATGAAAAGTCTAAAAAATGGTCCAAGAATGTTCTCACTTAAAAACAATATTTCTATGTATTGACACGTGGGAGGATTTTGGAGTATTACGTTTTATGCTCATTCAGACTCTTGAGCCCATCCTGCAATTTAGTTGTCCCATAACAGTTTTGCTAAAGCAGTTGCATTACTAGGTAAATATCACCCAACCCACTCGGTTTTGAAAGGCCCTCTTCATAAACATCAGGTGTCTAAATTAGGAGTGCTACAGATTAGTCGAACAACAGTCTGACAAGGTTGTACTCACAGAATCATCCCATAAAAACATCATGCTGGACTCCTCCCAGACCTTGGGCTGACCTATCCGACAACTAAGACACACCTGCTGGTGGGAGTAGAAACTTATAGTCCTGGAAGTCCAAAACAAGGACACGAGATCCCAAGAGTCACAAAGCATTAGGCAGACATGAATAAAGGAAACTTCTGAGGCATTCATTGTAATCACACCCTTTTGCCAGCCTCACCTGCTCCAATGCACCTTGACAAAGTCACTATTTACCAGAGGGAAGCTAGTTTCTATATTTTGCTGCATTGGAGGAGTAGCTTAAGATTGAATAACACTGATGACTGGGCACTCTGTCCAATTTCATTTTTTCTCGAACAGTGGCATCTCCTAACACACTCACTTTTGAAAGGCCCTCCTCATCAACATTAGGTGTCTAAATTGGGAGTCCCACAGATAAGTCAAACAAAAGTCTGACATGGTCAAACAGCATTCTGATCATGGGTTAGTTTTACAAGAGATCTCCACCCCAGTTCAAAACATGATTTCTATGAAGTGCACTGGATCATCATCAGCAGGTAGAAATATTCACGACCACAGTTAACTTCATCCTTTGGATCAACTGATTGAGGACTGCAAAAAGACTGGTAACTTTTTTTTAAATGAGTTATGAACCTGGTGTAAGTGTAACAAAAAGGATTATGGGAGCACTAAACAGCATGCAATAAACTAAGCGATGCGATCCACAAGTAATTATCAGATTTAAACCTCTGCAGATCTGCCACATTTGGCCATGAATATTAGTGGACATTAAACAGGTAACAAAAGAAGACCTCGGAAAATCATCATCCTCAAAGCGAACAGGACCAGCAATGTTCAGCTTAAAGTTCCCAGTGCAAGATCTATCGTGAAAATCCTCCTGAGTTACTCACAATTGCCAGCCAGACCTCAGCCAATTTGACTTGCAGCACCTGAAAGAATAAATTGTTGAGAGTGTTCAATGCAGCAAAGTGTCTGGGACCAGATTATATCTCAACTGTAGTATGGAAGATTATACTACAGGACAAGCCGTGCTTCTGTCAAAGCTGTATCAGTACTAACACCGATAACCAACTGTCAACATAGAAAATTGCCCAGGTATGTCCTGTTCATAAAAAGCAGGACAATCAAATGTTGCTGATTACCATCCAGCCAGTCTACCCTCAATCATCAACAGTGATGGAAAATGTCATTGATAAAGCTGTCAAGGGCCACATACCTTACCATAACCTGTTCGTATGCCCAGTTTGTATACCTGACATCATCACATCCTTGATCCAAACAGCTGAGTGCCAGAGATAAAGTAGGAGCATTATTGCCTTTGATATCAAGGTAGCATGAAGGAGCAGTGGTAAAAACTGGTCAGTGGGCATCCATGAGATAATGCATCATTCAAAGGACTCAAGGGGGATAGATGTTGGTTTTGAAGGCCAATCATTGTTGACCAAGTATCACTACAGAAGTTCCTCAAGACAGTCTCCTGGCCTATGCATCTTCAACAACAATAATGATCACCATCCATCACAAGGGGATGTTTGATGATGGCACAATATTGAATTTCATGTGCAGTACCTCACCAAATGCGGCAATAAGAAGGGTCTTGACTCAACATCACCTATGACCTGCTGAGTTACTCCAGCGTTTTGGGTCTATCTTTGGTTTCAACCAGCATCTGCAGTTCCTTCCTACACAATACATGTCTTTGTTTAGTAAGACCCCTGGACTGATGTGTGGCTACAGAATGGCCAAACGATAACTATCTGCAACAAGAGGAAGTCTAACGACCTGCCGTTGATATTTAGTGACATTATTATTGATGAACCCCCCACCTTCTGCATCCTGAAGGTCACCATTGACCAGAAACTCAAATGGACCAGGCTATAATGTTGTGGCTATAAGGGTAGGTCTGTAGCCAAGCATCTGTGGGTGAATGAATCAACTCCTGACACGTCAAAATCTTTCCAGCCTCTGCAGGGCAATGAAAATAAGATGAAAATTAAAAATGATGAAAACGCTCAGCTGGTCAGACAGCATCTGCGGAAAGAAAAATGTTAGCGGAATCTTTTTCACCTTTATCTTCACGAGTTAGGTAAGTTAATGTGCATTTGGAAAAGGAAACTAAAATGGCTCTTGCAAAGCTTGCCTTCCCTAATATATCTTAATTGATCCTGCTAATGACTTCATATCAGTTAAAGTACTGTTCAAATAAATGCTGGGTTGATAATGGCACTGAGGTGGAATAAAATTATTACAACTCCCAGACTGTTCCCTGTCTATAGGGGGGGGGGGGGGGGGGATCGTTATTAGGATGAATGTTCCTGCATTTTTTAGGGTACGATCAGTGAACTTAGTGTGGTCTGGGGATTGGATCTGGCTTGTTCTTGATTTCTGTTACTTGTGCAATCACAATCCAAGTCATGAATACACATTTAATATGAGCAGTGTTTTTCATTTAAAAGAAAATATTACTTGTAATTATATTGAAGTGTATTGCATTCTCCACAAACTGTGGTCAGTTATTGACCATGGTCTCCTCATATTGTCATCATTTTAAAATGAGCAGGTATGGCAATACCTCACAAAAAGTAAATTAATTTAATGGTTAACGGCACGATTTATTTTGATGGTGCTAACTAAGGAAAAAAATCTGGCCAAATCAAACACATGGTCTAATCATTTGCCATCTGAAACAAGCATACCCTCATTGCAACACTGCTTCAGTCTAAATTAGGCATTCATAAATAGCAAGTCCAAAGTCTTTGTGCGGTCATATCTTATCTGCATGCTATAGAGGAGTTTGGTTTCACTGACAGCTTCTATTGCAGCAGGATTCAGAACTATTAGTTTTTCAAATGCTAGAAGATGTTTAATAATGCAACAGGCATTGTAAAATTTAGGGGAACATCCAAAAGAAACATACATACACTATGAAATAAAGCCAAACTGGTGATTTTGCAGTTTTGAACAGTTATGGAATTATGAAAAGGCATAAATATTCAATGTATTAATACTTGGATGCTTTAAAAGGACAAGCCCATTCATTTGTGTGGATATAGTAGGACTTGAAAGTTTTAACATTGAATTAAAAACTGTCCAAAAGTTCTTGTACATTTTAACAGCCATAAAATACAAGATACAAAAGTACTAAAATACAAAAATACTAAAATACAAAAAAATCAAAAGATGAAAGTACCAATATTGTATAAATTGATAATGTGGATGCAAAAGAAGGACACATGAAAGCTGCAATGCTGGAATTTGGTGCAAAAACGAACTATTGGAATCAGCCTGAAGAAGGGTCCTGATCACATATCCATGCTCGCCAGGGATACTGCCTGACCTACTAAGATATTCCAGCATTTTGTGTCTTTTCTGTTGGAGGAACTCAGCTGGCAAGGCAGCATTTGTGGAGGGTAAGACACAGTTGTCGTTTTAGGTTGAGAATTTTCTTCTCGATTAAATGTAGAAGCATTTGTTCTGTTTGAATCTAACCATACCTGCGATCAACTGCTACAGAAACCCAAATCCATGTCATCATTTCATCACCTGACGATGTGAATAGCTGGCCTTCCTCATTCAAAACTCTGCTGCAGGTGTTCAAAGTTGCACTGAATTCCATTTACCGGCTCCCGCATGATAACATGATTGGCTACCTGTTAAGTAATGTATCAAGTTTAAAATGTACACAAATCTAGCCATTGCCCATCTCCACCTGCTGATCTCCATCACCTCATCCAGGTTTGTAATGCTCTGAAATATCTCCACTCTTGCAGTTCTGGCCCGCTAACCGACCTGGAGTTTAACCACTCTATCAATAATGACTGTTCCTTTTAACTTGCCAGGCTGTGAGCTCCAAAATTCCCTCGCTAATCCCTCTGCCAACAGCTGCTTAAAGCCAATATCTTGGGAAAAGGTTTTGTCATTGTACAACAGTGCAACTAAATTAGAGCTCACACAACAATTTCCTGATTAAAAAAGAACCGACTTTTATGCTAAAAGAATGGATGATCAAAACACTCGAAGTATGTGTGTCTACTGCCAGCAAGAACATATTTAAAAAAGCACAGAAAATTAGAACAGTAACCATATAACATACTCTGAGACACACAAGTCAAAGATAATTATCACAGTGAGAATGCCTCCATGCAAGAGACTCTGGTTTAATCCTGACGTCAATTGCTGTCTGTGAGGAGTTTGTACGTTCTCTCTGACTGCTTGGATTCCCTCACTCCTCACTCAAGGTATGTGGGTTTGTAGGTTAATTGACCTCTTTAAATCGCTCCTAGAGTGTGCATGGAGTGCTAAAATGGGATAACTTAGAACTAGTATGAACGGGAGATCAATAATCGGCATCGACTTGGTGGACCAAAGGGCCTGTTTCCATGTTGTGTCTTTTAACCAATCAGTCAATGGCATCATGGATGCTTTATTTTTAAAGGGCAGAACTATTGGGGCAATGTAACTGAATGGGCATGAAATCTTTTCACAGTTGATGGTTTCAATTAGTTTTACTTTCACCATTCCCCCAGCTGGGGTACTTACTGTATGCTCTTAAGTTGGTGTGTAAAACAAAAGTGCCATGTTACATATGCCTGTTAGGTTAAATCTGTTGGAAATAATTCCGCCAGAAGAAATAGTTTCTCTTCATGTCAAATCGCTTCATGATCTTGAAAGCTTCTAATCAACCTCCCTTTAACTATTTCTATGCTAAAGAGAGCAATCCGTTTACCCCAAGTCCATCATCTCAGTTATCAGTCTAGTAAATCTTCTCTGCATCCTCTGAGGTTTGAGATTTGGATAGGCATCGGTATATATTTTTTTGCCTTCTGCTCAATGAATCTACGCCGACCATCGATCACCTGTTCACACTTGTTCGATGTTATCCCACTTTCTCATCCACTCTCTAAGCACTAAGGACAATTTACAAAAGGCAATTAATCTACCACCTTTGCACCTTTGGAATGTGGGAGGAAACAGCAGTGCCTGGAGGAAACCCATGTGGTCACTAGGAGAAGGTACAAACTCCACACAGACAGAACCCAAGGTCAGGATCGAATGCGATTTTCTGACACTGAGGCAGCAGCTGCACCACTGTGCCACTAATAACGGGCAAAATTTGCAGATGAAATGCGTGTGTTTGTATATGTGGCTTTGTGTATTGGGTAGGTGACCAGGGGGAGATATGGGATCAGAATGCATTCTCAACAAGGCTTATACATATTCCTAATTATTTGGCTTCAATTTCTTTTTTACAGCTCTTCCTGCTTGCTTTGTATAAAGCTTTGGTTTTTGTCAACAAGAAATGAATGCATACAATTATGAAACTATTACAAATAATAGTGCAATTACATGGATGTAAATGAGCATTAAAAGAGAGCTTTGTATAAAGTAAGAGCTGTAAAAGAAAATGAAGACAAATATTCCAAGACAGCTTGGAAAGTAGATTACGGGTAAAGTGGGTTATTTGAAGAGAAATGCAGATGGTATTAGAATGGATTCAGTGGACAGAGGTGAATGAATGGCACCAACCATTCATTACTACCAGTCTTTCTATCCATGCTTTACTCTAGATCCTATTATGATGGGAAGAACATTTTGGCATGGTGCTCGCTACAAGATATCTATGAACAGAGCTAGTGATCTTGTGATTCTTCAATGGGATTGAATTTTTTTTTTAATGAGGTGCATAGCAAGAGAAAGTCAGAGTGGGAGAAGTAAGATGTAAGAAGATAACATACAAAAAACATATTTTGTCCTACAAAATCTCCAGCAATAATTTAAATCTGAAGAAATTACTTTCCACAGCAGTTAAGCGTCTGACAGGTTGTGTGCGGGGTAATGATCTATAATGGCACCAAACATGTTTGCCTACCAAGTTTGGTAGGTCTATAAAGGAACATGGCAACTTTATACTGATCTATGTCTCTTGGGGAAATACCAGAATAGCAAGGCCTCTGGAGGAGCATGGTACTTTCTCATTTCCGCATTTAACTGCACGTATGGTTAATAAAAGCATTTATTCAATTTATGCCTTTAATATCAGTTGTAATTTTAGTGCAAAATCCTGGGTATTATAATTGAAAGTCAATTACTGGCAAGCTCTCTACATTTTTTCTTTGCGTTGATCTTCATAATGAACTAAAATAAAACAAAAGATCAACTTATTAGATTTTAAAGATCGAAGGGGAAATACTGAGACAGGCCATCCTCCAGGACCCAGGACCCAACACCATCATCACCTATCCCATACCATTATTAGATATTAAAAGATGACAGAATTGTAAATGCTCAACTCAAGGTTGCTAAGTGATCTTAATTTGAAATTCATCCTTTAGTTCATTTGGCAACATTACTCCATTGTTTAAAAGTGAGAGAGTGATTAAATTGAGAAGTTATAGACCTATTAGCCTAATGCCCATTGTGACAACGTTACTTGCCTGTCAGGAGCAAACTGAGCACTCCAACAAATAAGAATTGATCAGTGAGAGCTAGCATAAATTTATAAAGTGTGTCAATCTAATTGACATTTTTTTTATCCGGTTAATGTGTTAAATCAAAAAAGATTGTTGATACTGTTTATATTCAATGCAAGGGATTCTATTCAAGGCATAATCGTTTCACACAATAAAATGATAGGAAAAGAATGGCAACGTGGAATTGGAAGCAATTCCATGAAATTAAGTAGTAGAAATAATTGAATATATTCTCCATTCGACAGGATGTCACCAGTGCCATCCCTTCGAGATCTATAGCATTTGTATGGTAAAGGAATTAAGAACTGTATATCCAAATTTACTGATAACTTTGTTAAAGTTAGAAGGATTAGATGAAAGCATCCAGTTGTAAAAAGATACGTGCAGATTAAATGAGTGGTTAGTATTCTGGCAAATTGTAGGTAGATGCAACAAAGTCTACTTCGTAGTCAAAAAGGATGCATCAGATTATTTTGAAAACGGCAAAAAAGAACTGAACGTGTTAAGAATCCACCGTGATATTGTGGAAAAATATATTGGACTGGTTCCAGAAACTGCAGATCATCAGGCTTCAACTCAAAAACAGGCAAGGGTGGAAATCTTCAGCAGGTCAGACAGCATTGGTGGAAAGAAAAACAGAATTAAAATTTCAGATAACGTTCCATTACTTCTTCCCAGATCTTTAGATGGCGTACATTGAAGCTACCTCTAACGACACTGATGAGTAATGTAATCACATTCTTGGAGAGAAAAATGGGTGGCAATGGCACGTTCTGTTTGAGTAAATAAAGGCAAATATCAGCTCATGCCTATTTCAGTGTAACCAATGATAACAAAAAATTAAAATCTGCTTCAACATTTACAAACAGAATTTAACCCATTCCTGTGTATTTTAATCTGGACAATTTTCAGCTTTAACTAAAAATGAGCTGGACTTTTTTCTGAGTCCAGTTCATTATAAACTGTGAATAGTAAACTATTCATGAGAAATGTGATGATAAGATGTTTGTCCATTTGCTTTCTAAGCTTCATGCTACAGATCGTTGTCAATAGATGCTCCCACAACAGAGAGATCCTGGAGAAAAATGAGGTGAAAGATTGTCCTGGATCACTTGTGTTGAGCAAACTGCTGAGCATCACGATACCGATGGGAAGAGTATGCACAACACACACTCTTCCATTGGTAATTGAAAGTTAATTAATTTGTTCTTTAGTGAGAGTGCAATTCCAAGCTGGGTCAAGGTTAAGGAGAGCTGGAACATTAGCAGGAATGGCAGCGTGTGAACACTCCTTCCTCCCTGGTTGATACTTTGAAAATCACCACCCCTGTGCCTATCTGCAAAACAACTATGACATTGTTTCAGGAGATACTGTACAATCAAGGCAGTGAAAATGCAAAAAAGGAGAATGATTTCTGTTAAAGCATTCGCCTAGCTCTCTATTTTTCTCCTCCATGGAATGACTTAACACTTAAAATGGCAAACACCAATATATCTTTGTGACTGCAGTCAGCCGACTACCACCTGAACTTTAAGGAACGAAGAAATAGCCGAAACACTTGCAATGCTGCTAACAGTCCAGTAGATGGCACTGTTCTAATGTTAAACAATAATCTATTTACTACCAGCTTTTTTTTCCCTCAATCTTTATGCAAGAAAAAACTTTCATAGTAGCATGAAACAGAAATTCTACATTTGTTAGAGGTGCCGTTGTGACTGCATCAGTTGACGAACCTCTTGCGTATTTTTTAAACTGAACAGACAGCTATTTTCATCACCTATGGAACTGTCTTTCCTCTGTTTAAAATCCTTTGTTTCTCTTTACACCTTGCCCACAGATTTCTGTAGAGAGGTTCACTGATATAATCAGTGGGTACGTGTAGAGACTTGAGTCTGACAGCTCATTTCCTAAGACTACATTTTGAACATAATTCTGACCTCATACATCGCTCTGGATAAGCCGCTGTTCCAGAACCTCAAATGTTCCTGCAGCTCAGTCTGAGATACCAGTGTGAATGCAGTCGATCATCCCACTGTTAGACATAGTCAATGTCAATTTATCATATTTAATATTTTCTATCAATCCAAGCCTTTACTTGATTTTAAATATTCCAAATTTAGAACTAAATTTACCAACCAAACAGCTTTGTAAATTTCACATTGAAATTATCTAAATCTGCTATTTATCCAGAAAGTTTATTCATATGTAGAAGTGACAGGTTTATGTTTACCGGGTACTTCTCTGACTTTATTGGATTTCTTGGGGGACGGGGAGTACAGTGGAAGCAGTGGGTGTGATTTATTTAAATTTTCAGAAGATTTCCAATAAGCTTCCACACATGAGGTTGAACAATACGGTGTGTACATATAGAATCGGGGGCGTGTAGGAAGTAAATGCAGATGCTGAGTTAAAACGAAGATAGATACAAAAAATGAGTAACTCAGCGGGTCAGGCAGCATTGCTGGAGAAGGAAATAGGTGATGTTTTGGGTCAAGGCCCTTCTTCAGACTGAGAGTCAGGGGCAGAGCCTTTGCAATTTTCCGGTCCTCCGGGACCATTTATGACTGGTGATTCTTGAAAGATCACTACTAATATCTCCAAAATCTTTGAAGCTACCTCTTTCAGAACCTTGGGGTGTAGTCCAATTAGCATTTTAGTAAGAGTGGAAAATGAAAAAAGTGTTTTGTAAATAGTGCAAGATTGAGAAATGTGGACTTCAAGGCCCAAAAGCAATTAGGAAGCAAATGGTATGTTGCCTATTGTTAGGAGGGGCTTTGAATTGCTGAATGAGAATGATTTACTGCAGTTATACAAGACCATGGTGATTCAGCATGCATGCAGTCTTGAGTTATGAGGTATGTTAATTCTCAGCAACGGCGTGTTCCCAAGGCTGCCTCGCTCCACACTATACTTCCTTTACATTCTAGATTATGTGGTTCTGCTCCAACTCCATTTACAAGTTTGCCGGTGACACCGCCATAATGGCTCAGATACCGAACAATAACGAGACAGTAGAGGAAGAAGATGGAGAGAGCCTTGCAGCATGGCGTCAAATAAACAATATCTCTCTCAATGTCAGCAAAACAAAGGAGCTGGTCACCAACTTCAGGAACCGAGGTAAAATCACACCACAGCCTCCCTTAATGGACCTGAAGTGGATATGATCGAGGGCTTCAAGTTTCCAGGTCTATTCATCACCAATAAGTATCACCAATAATTTGGCCTAGTCCAACCACTTTAATAATACGGCCAAAATAGTGCAACAACCCCTTTATTTCCTCAGAAGATTACGGAAATCTGGCATGTTCCCAATGACTCTTACCTATTTCTACAGACGCACCATAAGAAAACATTCTATAGGGATGTATCACAGCTTGTTATAGCAAGAAACTGCACCAAGCTATGGATGTAACCCAGTCCATCACAGCTTTCTCCCCACAACCACCTCCTTCAATTCCATCTACAATTTACGTTGAGTCAGAAGGCAACTAACATTATCAAGAACTACTCATACCTTGGCCATTCTCTCTTCTTCCCTCTTCTGTCAGACAGAAGATCCGGAAATATGAAGGCATGTACCTTAGATTTTTTTTGAAAGGACCTCGTATGTTAAAAATCATCCTCCAATATACTTCATTGCGGCCCTTGTGCTTTTTTTTTTAAATCTGCACTTTCTCTCTAGCTGTAATGCTATATTCTGCATTTGACCTGTTTTCTCTTATGTACTTCCTGAGGTACTCGTGTATGGTATGATCTGCATGCATAGCACACAAAACACAAATTTTCACTATTAACTTAGTCCATATGACAACAATAAACCAATACCAAAAGTTTAGTTGGTGTGTTGGGAATGGGATAGAGAAAGGCTTTACCATGCTGACTATTCCCATAACTCCGGCATTCAGCCGGTTATGCTGTTCCCAGACTTCTACATGTGCAATGAAATGCCAACTCGGGCCTTTGGATAGATTCAGAAGACTATATTGGTCAGTTTCCCCCACTGCTGTACTGAAATAGAACAGTGACAGGTCCAATCTTTCTGGGATTCCTCAGTATTTCATTGAAGACTTACCGTCTCAATCCTACGCCAGGATAAAGATTTAGATAGAGGTTTTAATTGTTTTCAGTTATTTTTCTGATGTTGGTGAATGTATAAAAAATTAGTCAGAGCACTGAATATACTGCCCTCTTATGTCCATCGAAACAAATCTTTACCAATTAAGGTGAACTTTTAATTCTAAATTAACACAAAATGTATGTGCTATTTTTAGATGTTCAGTCAAAACTCAAGCACGATTTGAAAACAGTTTTAAGTAATAAAGCAAGTTAAAGCTTTGGCACATTGGTGAGTGTGTGATAAATAAAAGGACAAAAATAAAATTATCTTTAATAATTTATCAGTCAACCTTTGAGAAGGCACCAGTCTTCTAAGTTAGATATTTGTCAAGTAGCAAGTGCAGGTTATTTTCCAAACAGGTTCAAATCAGAAGGATGCCTGTGGTTGTAGTTTTAGATTTTCCTGATTGGCAAAGAGCTAGAGCCAGTGAAGGTCTAAAGAGATTTAGGGTCCATGAAGACAATTCAGTAAAATGTCATTGTTGAATACAGAGCAGTGCCATTGGAATACTGACCTTCATATCAACTGGGTTGGAGCAGAAGGGAGTAAAAGCACAGCCAAACAGTTAAACTGCACCCAAGGAACCATGAGCAATACTGAGAAGCCCTTCTTACAAAGATATATTTCTTGGAGGGAATGCAATATTGATTCACCCAAATGTTATCTGGATTTCAAAGGTAATTTATGGTGATCAAAGATGGAAGAAGACAGGGTAGTATTTCCTGGTTTTTACGTTGATAGATGATTTGATTGAAGTTTTCAAACTATAAAAGGAACCAAAAGGGTAGATTAAAATGATATTTTCATACATAGGAGTGTCTAGCATTGGAAAAATTTGATGGAATACTTTTAAACATTCAAACGTTACACATTTTATAACTTGTCAATGATACAAAACTTGCAATGTTGTGAACTGCAAAGAGAATAGCAATAAATTGTAACAGCTTAAAAACAAGGCAGTGCAATGGGCAGAATGGATGCAGTTCTGTGCAGAAAAATCAGAGGTAACATATGTTGGTAGGAACAATGAGGGGAGGCAATACAGGATCAAGGATACTGTTCTGAAAGTGGTGCAGAGCAGAGCGACCCAGGGGTATGATGCATAAGTAATTGCATGTGACCTGGCAGGTTGAGACAGTGGCTCATAAGATATAAACTATTTACATTTTTTAACAACAGAATATTAACATAAAGAGAATTAAAGCAGGGACATCATGCCAACCCTTTATAAAACACTGACCCCGACTCAACGTAAATGTTGTGTCCAGTTCTGGTTGACTCTAGAGCTTCAATTTGAAGGAATTAGTGAGAGTCCAAAAACTATTTACAAAAATGGTCTTTAGATGAGAGACCAGATACAAGGATAGATCAGTGTTGCTGAGACTTGTTTACATAAAAGCGAAAGAGAGATCAGGTGTTTGTGAATGATGGGTCTGCACAGAGCTAGCAGTGGGAAGCTGTTCCCCTTAGATGAGGGATCTACAACTAGAGGTCGCAGGTAAAAATAAATAAAGGGGAAGGGAATAAAATGACAGAAAGAAAAACCTTTTCAACACAGCATGCCCTTGGCATCTGGAATGCACTGCCTGCAGATTTGGTGGCGGCAATTCCATTATGGCTTTCAAGAGGGAATTAGATAAGTAAATGATGATGAAAACTCACAAGGTTGCAGAGAATGGGCCAGAGGTTTGAGTTATTGTATTGCTCTGCTCGGGAGCCAGCATATTCATGATGGGCTGAGTTGGTTCTAATTCTGCTAAAGCATTCAGTAGTTTTAAAAGTGTCTGTTATGACTGCCTTAAATCTGACAGTGCAAGAGAAATGTCTGATATCACATCCTTGGGCATCCACGTGTATTGAAGAAGGAGGTTTTAACACCCACATGGCAAGGGCACTTTTTAAAGTATTTTATTCTAAACATTTCATAATTTACCATTAATAAAATCTGATGATAATTGGTGCTTCCTAAAGAATGGAGAGAAGGCACTATAAATCATATCTTATCCCCGGCATTGGCACTAAACTTGCTTGAAACCCAAATGTATCGCTCATTTTATCCGGTGTTTCACAAACCCCGAATAATTATTTTAATATTCTGTTTGGTCAACTTCACTGTTATTATAATTGGGCTCAAAGATCTCTTAGAAATATGTTTGCCGATGGAAAAGAAAACAAGTTGTTTTTTCTGTGCCGTGATTGTTGTAGTCCCTATTCTATAATTTGGCAAGGCATGTTGGCCTTGATATTATTAAAGGGCAGGAGCCCTTAAATGACACTACATATGCTTGCAAAGCTCTCTTTGCAGCGACATGAATTAAGAAATTGAAGTCTTGACCTTCCAAAAGGAGATGCAGTTTAACTCTACTCCCTTTACATCACTTCTTTGTGAAAGTCCAATGAATCTCTGTCCTGGAGGTCTTGAAAGGAATTCACTGTTTTTATTTTTTTTTTAAAAGGTCAGCATTATTTATGACATATCTGACAACAAATTTAGACATGCACAGTTAAATGTGGAGATCCAGAATTTCTGACCTAACCTGTGCTACTCATCCAGAATCTACATTAAAATGAACTTCACTCTATAGCTTAATCTTCAGATCCACTCATGCGTCATACAAGTTGTAGATTTTGGCAAAATCTGTCCACAGAAACTTAAGTCGTACCCATTTCAGTCCAGTTATCCTTTTTAACAGCATGATCAACCTTAATTACAGCCAATCACCATATCCTTTTCTGAAAACTAACTTTTGCATGTGTGAAGACTCATTCTTTCAGTTTTTAACTGTTGTTGGACATTTGAAAAAAATCTATCTCTGTACTTTCTGTTTTTGCTCTTTCTACATGATTTAGATCACTCTTCCAACTTTCTCTGCATTGATCATTAATAGTTTTCTGTGACTCTTAAACAAATGTGCATTTGCTTCCCCTTTTAGCACACACACTAGAGCCTTGTGGATATCTTGCTTGCAGTGGTATTATGTACAAGCTTAAGGAAATTGGCCATTTGACATTCTCCTTTATTGGTTTAGTAATTCTAGTCCGCAATGTTCCTGCAGTGATGATTATAACTTATCTTTTCTTAACTTACATTATGTTTAATGTCTTCCATTCCACATACTTTTTTTTCCTTTTTTTATTTGCTGTGATTTTTTTTTCATGATGTAATATTAGCTTTAATGTACTATCATGCAGCTTTCTCTCATGTAAACAGTTGGTTTGCATTTATAGTTCAGTCAGAAATATGGTACCATAATTGATCCTTATTTCAAGGTCAAAGTATTTAGTTCCTTGTGGTTCTAATTAAAATACAAAAAGGGGGAAATATCACTTATTACTGACCTAACATCTCAAAGGGATACTTACCTCTCGTTATTATTGCTGGCTGAGTTGGCAACCTGTCTCTGTGAAAGCTTCCTTTACAGAATCGCACTCCAGTTGCTGAATCTAAGTTTCCTACTTGTACTCTAAAATTTCACTTCTTGCAAATAGAGTTGAAGTCTTCTAATTGGAATGTCCAACTAGAAATTAAATTCACCCACTTTGTTGTCTGTAATTAAGTAAGAGCTGTCAGGACTGATTTAAATACATTGAGAATCAAATGGTGCTCAGGAAAAAAGGATCACTTATAAAGGAATGCCTTCATTAATTATACCCTGTTAACCGATGTCAAGTATCTGTAAACTTCTTAAACAAAATAGAGGAGAAAATTGTATATAATCGAACTTTGAATATAATTCAATTTAATATATTTTCTGTGCACTATTTCAATAAGCATTTTTTGAGGCGTGAAGAAAGGGAAAATTAGGGGAAATTGCCCTTCTAGTCTGAAGAAGGGTCCCGACCCAAAACGGCAGCTGCCCATTCCCACCACAGATGCTGCCTGAGCCACTGAGTTCCTCCAGCACTTTGTGTTTTGCTTAAGATTCCAGCATCTGTAGTTTCTCCTGTCTCTGTAAGCAATTTTGCTTATTTTGTCAGTTTCCATCAGGGCATTCACTATGTATTTTTCAGTCACATATTTGTTCTTTTAAGCTTGAAAAACCAAATGTTCTTCTGTCGGATAGCATTTTTACAGCATTGCTCAATACACATCAAGAAAAATGACTTCTATAGCATTTCTTGACCAAGAAAGTGATGGGGCAACTTTTGAGCAAGGATTTCTGTAGCACGATTCTCACCTAGATTAGCCAGTTGATGAGAGCGAAGTAAATTGCTTCATTTGCCCTTTCTTCTTGCCTCAAAAAGCATCTTCCTGGCCTTTGCATGTTGAATAAAGAATTCACCTTAAGTTTCAGCACTGCCTATCTGCACATCAAAATACTAATTAACTCTCACTGATCCATTTGGAATATTTGTTTGCTCCTTGATTTTATATAGATTCATTCCTATTTATTAAACCTTTTCGTGCAGAATGTGATGCTATGGACCACACCTTTAGAAAAAAGAATTTACTTAAAAAACAATATCATAAAAAGGCATGGCAGAATGAATGTCATGCTTAAATAGCCTGTGATTGAATAAGTACAAAAAAATAATGTTGACACCCGCTACTTTGTTTCCTGATTGACCCTTTATGTACCTGAGACATTTCTTTGATGGTATTGAATTTGATTTGCTACAATTTTAATCATATTTGGGCTTTGCCAAAGTCAATGTTAATTTGGAAGTTGTGACTTTATTAGTGAATCAAAACCTCATCACTGAGCAGCGACATCACATTCACCTGTGCTAATGGTGCACTTAAGCTGCTGGTGCTGTCATCTGTCCACCATCATTACCGGCTTGCTGCAGGCTGCTGGCCACTCACCCAAAACCTTTGGCAGAACAGTAGTGAGGCTTTAGCCCAGCAGAGGCAACCCTTGATTCACATTCAAAATATGCAAATCAATTGCTTATTGCTTTACCTTTTTGAACACTTCTTTCGATCCATACCACTACACTACCTTCAATGTTTCTTTAAATAGACAAAAGTATTTGATTAACTAAATATAATCTTTTTCCAAATTACTTGCTTAATGCTGGATGTAAAGTGAAACCAATCTTTGCTAATGAATAGTATTTCCTATTAAATGTACATTATGCCAGCCTATGTCTGCTAAATTGCTTAATTCTTCTAAGACACAATAGATTACAAATGCCGGAACCTTCAGCAAAATACAAAGTGCTGAATGAACTCAACTGGTCAGACAGCATCTGGAGAAGGAATGGGCAGGCAATGTTTCTGGTTGGAACTCTTCTGCAGACTGTTTCAGAAGAAGGGTCTATAGTTTTCCGGTTCCTGTACCCTTTTCCTGCTCATAGCAGTGAGAAGAGACAGTGACTGGAGTGGTGTTGGCCAGGCAGATCACCAGAGGTGTGTATGCCCAGGAACATGAAGTTGTTCGCTCTCTCCACTGCCTTCCTGCCGATGAAGACAGATGCATGGTCCATTGGGTTTTCATTACTGAAGTCGACAATCAGTCCTTGGTGCTGCTAATGTTAAGTGCATGATTGTTATTCTGGCACCACTGAACCAGATTAACAATCTCCCTCCTGTACTCTGTCCAATGCTAGTGAGATCAGTGAATATCAAGATTATGTTGGAACTGTGTATGGCTGCACAGTCATGCAACCTTGAGTTGCCCCTG
This sequence comes from Amblyraja radiata, assembly GCF_010909765.2. Taxonomy (NCBI): domain Eukaryota; kingdom Metazoa; phylum Chordata; class Chondrichthyes; order Rajiformes; family Rajidae; genus Amblyraja; species Amblyraja radiata. Next base: position 9,635,003 of record NC_045980.1, read on the forward strand.
TGCTGATGGTCACAGAGGAGGAGATGTTGCCAATCTAGTTGAGGTTTGTGATGAGGAAATCCAGGATCCAGTTGCATAAGGAAGATCAGAGACCCAGTCCCTGAGTTTGTTGATGAATTTGGAAGGGTTGATGGTGCTGAACGACTAGCGGTGGTTGATGAATAACCACTTGACAAATGTGTTCCTGTTGTTTAAGTGGTGCAGTGCAGAATGGAGAGCAAGCAAGATCGCATCTGCTGTTAATCTGTTGTGCTGGGAGATGAATCAAAGTGGGTCCAGGTTATTACTGAGACAGAAGTTGATATGCATCATAACCAATTTGTTGAAGTACTTCATCACAATCAACATGAGTGCCACTGGTCGGCAGTTGTCGGGTCATGTCACCTTGCTCATCTTGGGCACTTAAATTATGGATATGTTTTTAAAGCAGGCGGGCACTTTCGATTATATTAGTTAGAGGCTGAAGATGGCCACAAAATCTCCAGCCAGTTGGCCCGTGTATGTTTCGAGAATGCGGCAAGGTACACCATCGAGGCCATATGCTTTCCGAGGGTTCACCCTCGAGAAAGATCATCTAACATCACCCTTGGACGCTGAATGTACAGGGTTATCAGGGACTGTGCGGGCTCGTGAAGGTACAGTGCCCTCCATAATGTTTGGGACAAAGACCCATTTATTTATTTGCCTCTGTACTCGACAATTTGTGATTTGTAATTTTTTTTTTAATTCACATGTGGTTAAAGTGCACATTGTCAGATTTTATTAAAGGGTATTTTTATACATTTTTGTTTCACCATGTAGAAATTACAGCAGTGTTTATACACAGTCCCCCCATTTCAGGGCACCATAATGTTTGGGGCACATGGCTTCACAGACGTTTGTAATCGCTAAGGTGTGTTTAATTGCCTCCTTAATGCAGGTATAAGAGAGCTCTCAGCACCCAGCCTTTCCTCCTGTCTTTCCATCACCTTTGGAAACTTTTATTGCTGTTTATCAACATGAGGACCAAAGTTGTGCCAATGAAAGTCAAATAAGCCATTATGAGACTGAGAAATACGAATGAAACTGTTAGAGACATCAGCCAAACCTTAGGCTTAGCAAAATCAACTGTTTGAAACATTATTAAGAAGAAAGAGAGCACTGGTGAGCTTACTAATCACAAAGGGACTGGCAGGCCAAGGAAGACCTCCACTGATGACAGAAGAATTCTCTCTATAATAAAGAAAAATCCCCCAACTCCTGTCCAACAGATCAGAAACACTCTTCAGGAGTCAGGTGTGGATTTGTTAATGACCACTGTCTGCAGAAGACTTCATGAACAGAAATACAGAGGCTACACTGCAAGATGCAAACCACTGGTTAGCTACAAAAATAGGTTGGCCAGGTTACAGTTTGCCAAAAGTACTTAAAAGAGCAACCACAATTCTGGAAAAAAGGTCTTATATCAGAGTGATGGCAAGAGTAAAGTATGGAGGTGAGAAGGAACTGCCCGAGATCCAAAGCATGCCACTTCATCTGTGAAACACGGTGGTGCGGGTGTTATGGCCTGGGCATGTATGGCTGCTGAAGGTACTGGCTCATTTATCTTCATTGATGATACAAATGCTGATGGTAGTAGCATAATGAATTCTGAAGTGTATAGACACATTCTACATGCTCAAGTTCAAACAAATACTTCAAAACTCATTGGCCGGCGGTTCATTCCACAACAAGACGATGATCGCAACCATACAGCGAAAGCAACAAAGGAATTTTTCAAACGCTAAAAAATGGTCAATTCTTGAGTGGCTAAGTCACTCACCCGATCTGAACCCAATTGAGCATATCTTTTATATGCTGAAGAGAAACCTGAAGTGGACTAGCCCCCAAAACATGCATAAGCTAAAGATGGCTGCAATACAGGCCTGGCAGAGCATCACCAGAGAAGACACCCAGCAACTGGTGATGTCCATGAATCACAGACTTCAAGCAGTCATTGCATGCAAAGGATATGCAACAAAATACTAAACATAACTACTTTCATTTATATGACATTGCTGTGTCCCAAACACTATGGTGCCCTGAAATAGGGGGACATGTATAAACACTGTTGTAATTTCTACATGGTGAAACCTAAATGTATAAAAATATCCTTTAATAAAATCTGACAATGTGCACTTTAACCACATGTGATATTTTTCTACTACAAATCTCAAATTGTGGAGTGCAGAGGCAAATAAATAATTGCTGGGTCCCAAACATTATGGTGGGCACTGTACTTAATTGTTTTCCAAGAGACACAAAATGGAGTAACACAGCGGGATAGGCAGCATCTCTGGAGAGAAGGAATGGGTGACGTTTTGGTTCGAGACCCTTCTTCAGACTGAATCATTGTTTTCCATTTTGAAGTGAACATAGAAAGCTTTGAGCTTGTCTGGGAATGATACATCGCTGTCACTTGAGGCTTGTAGAAAGTTACGACATGCAAGCCCTTCCACAGTTGCCAAGCGCCCGAGTGAGCCTCCAATTTAGTTCCAAAGTGTTAATTTGTGCTCGCAATGGTCTGCTGGACCATGTACCTGGACCCGTATAATTCTGAATCATCTGACTTGAACACCGCAAATCAGGTCTTCACTCAACTCTGCATCTCCAGTTCATCCTAGGCTTCTGGTTAGAGAACATTGACCTTGGTAGGAACACATTCCTCCACACATTTCCTTATAAACCATGGTGTATTCATTTAGGTCCAAGACAAGAGACAAGACGAGACATTTATTGTCACATGCACCAATTAGTACATGAAATTTGGGGGTCACCATACAGCCATACGAATAAAAAGAGAAGAACAGAACACGATAGTCTTTAACATAAACATCCCCCACACAGCGGAATCAAAGTTTCCCACTGTGAGGGAAGGCCCAAAGTTCAGTCATCCTCCTCTTTGCTGTTCTTTGATCCATTGCCTACTCCTTGAACATCAGCCAGTCTGCCAAGTCACAGCAATTGCAGAGTGGTTCCTCTGCCTCCCCGACCAGCTCCGCACAATCGTCTTCGCCGGAGCCGCGCTTTTCAGTCGCTATCTATGAGCAAGAAGAAATAGCCCAAGTAGGTGATTCAAAAGTGGTGAGTGATGGAGCGATACATGTCTCTCATGGTGGAGTAGTAGTGGTCGAGAGTTTCTGATCCTCTACTGCTGCAGGAGATGTGCTGAAGGTAGTTTTGAAGTATCTTCTTCAAGCTAGCGATCGTTGAAGTCCATCGCAATGATGGAGAAGGAATTGGAGTGTGCTTTCTGGTGTTTGATGACCCCGGCTACAGTTCCTCAAGATCTAACTGAATGCTTGGAGTCTACTACCGTCTATTGGCAATACAGATGAATTCTCTTGGGAGTAGGCAGGACGGCACTTAACTACTCAATGTTCCAGGTACGGGGAGCAGAAGTTGGACAATACCACCAAGTACATGCATAACGATGAGTTTATCATGAAGCAGGCGCAGCCACCACTCCCATTTCCCGATAACTCATTCACTCCATGTGATGGATCTATAAATCTTTGGGCTCTGCGAACACATTTCCAGGCAAAATGGAGATCACCCCGGCAGATTCAGGAAATGCACTTACTGTGCCTGTGTGTCAGAAGGTTGCGATCTCTGTGCCTGTTGGGTGGTCGTAAGATCGCTAATTCATCTAAATGGTGCTGAAGCCTGTAAGTTACAGACCCGATTTGTGATGTCTTAAAATTATCCTGCCCAGCTGCTGGCAATACACTCCAGCATCATTTGTTTTTGTCCATCAAATGAACTGCAGGACGGTGCAGTACACTTGATGGACAGTCTGAGTACTACCTTGAAAAACATCCACTATCAGAATATAGTGGCTGTAATTTGTACTGAAAGATGCTTTGCAGCAACTTGCCATGGGTTTTTTCATATCGCCTTCCAAGTGTTCACTCTTCACCAGGTGGAAAGAGAATGAACAGCAGATCATAGGAATGCCCACACCTCCATTGGATGTATTGTTGCCAGGTTAAAATCCTGGAACTCCTTACTTAAAGAGCACTTGTGGAACTACCTCCTCTGCACAATCTAATAGTTGTTCCAAAAGGCAGTATTAGCTTATCATTTCACATATTCACATATTCACATAAACATATTGCTATGTTTGAAAAAAGGCAGAGCTTTGACCCACAGAGAAGTTGGCAGAAAAATTGGAGAGAGTATTTATCCCAAAACACTTGCATGCAGCTAGTGAATGCTGCTAATTTAGCAACAATGACACTTCCAAAGTACTGGGTTATCTACTTTCACATCTGGAGTTGAGGTTAATCAAGTGGGGAAATCGAAGATATGCACAACTGAAAGGTGAAGTCTAAATTTCAAAATCAAATCACACGACCAGCTCAGTTAGATAATTAGAAGTATATTCAAAGCTGGGTTTAATGCAACAACCTTGCAATGAAGCATAGGCTTTTTAGCAACCTTATTTAAGTATCGGCTTATAAGTAATTATTGAATCAGTTATATTAATTAAAACAACAGGACCTCAGTTTCCTATCAGTGAAAGCTGATCAAGTTTTCCCTACTTACTGCCAATTAAGGCAAACACCCACAAAATGTGTGCAATGAATCTGTAAAAGTATTTCTGAGCTGCAAATGAAAGAACTTTCATGTTATCAGAACAACATATATAAACAAGCCAGTGATGTCCAAGGATGTGACAAGATTATGATTATTTAGCCTATTCATTTGGCAGGTGCTCCTTTGTGACCATTTCTGGGTTTAGAATAGTTCACAAAATCAAAGCAACGTTCAAAAGCTAACACACAGAAATAAGTTCTCAGCCATTTACACTAAGCATGCAAAAGAGTAGCAGCTGTGTGTTGTACTCCATTCCTGAAATTAAGTTGATTTGAAGTTAATAGAACCATACTTTAAAAAACATCCAGTGATGCCATATTGTACACTGCATGTGTAACCAAGGACAAATTTCTACACAAACTTTATTGCAATTGTGTGGTCGTTTCACCAGATTTTGCACAATTGTTTTCAATTGTAAAGCTTGCGTATATTTCTTAACTAATTGAAATTTCACTTCAAAGAAACATAGGCTGTTGGATTTTGGATAATGTATTGATTTTGGATATTGTATTGGAGCAAGTCATAGTCTCAACAGCTTACTTTTTCCTATGCAAATTAACAAAATGAATAAACTGTGTTTACCTCTGTTTTCTGTTATTTGTGTTCTGTATTTCAAATAATATAAAACTGAAAATAATTGCTGCAAAATTAGGGCTATCTGGTCAGCACTCTGAAGTAATGTTTAGTTGAGAGATACAATGTGGAAACAGGCCCTTCGACCCACCGACTCCATGCTGACCATCGATCATCCTTTCACACTAGTTCTATGTTATCCCACTTTCACATCTGACACACTAGTGGCAATTTGCAGAGGCCAATGAACCTACAAACCTGCAAGTCTTTGGAATGGAGGAGGAAATCAGAGCACCGGAGAAAAAACATGCAGTCACAGGGAGAACATACAACTCTGCACACGTGGCACACCTGGTCTGAATCAAACCTGGGTGTCTGGTGCTGCTGCGCTTCTATGCCACTCATGTTTTTCCATTTGTGTTTTATGCTTATTTACAGGAAGGCTTGGTATTATTGGGAATATGTTAGGTTTAACATTAACCTATTAAGCATCAGCCGGAACATTCTTCCAATTAAAGCACAGCATAGAAGCTGGTCATTGGACCTGCCAAGCCCCACTCACATGTCTACCTACGCTTCCTCATTTACATCAATTATCAGCATAACCCACTGTTCACTTTTCCCTCATGTTTATCTTGTCGCCCCTTCAACTACTTGTCATGACTTCCACTTTGTCACCATCCTGCTTAAAAAAATGTGTACTGAATTTCCTATATGACTTCTTGGTAACTTAGTGGTCCTCTAATTTTTCTCTTTTTAACAAATGCGAACGCTATCTGTGCCTCCCTTATCAAAATCCTTCACAATTTTAAAGCTTTGTATACTGACAGCTTTCAGCCTTTTCAATGGAAAAGAGACCAATCCTGCACACACTTTGCTTATAGATATAACCTAAAAAATTTGAGGTTGTTCCAGTAAGTCTTTTAGCATCTTTGCTTTTTTAATATATGGCAATCAGACTGGCACACGATTGACCAAATGTGCTGTAACCAAGGTTCAATAGAAGTTTATCTACTTTTCAGTTCTATCCCTCAAGACATAAACCTTGGTGCCTGGTTTGATTTTTTAATGGCCTTATTGACCCGTGTTGCAATTTCATCGAGTTCATCATGTACCTAGATTTGATCAAATTGTCTACCTTTCATTGCCTAAAATCTGCATTTCAGTTTATAGTGTTGTTCTAAATCTTGCAAAAGAAATATAATTCCCTATTGATTTGGATTCATTGGAAGAAATACCCCCTTCAGAAATGCAACTCAGCTGAAGATATATAAAAATACTGCTTGACTAAAATTACTAACATCTTGGTGGTATCCACAACATGGTATTGTAATGATGGCTTTTGCATAACAAAGAGGTTAATCCCCCACCCCAAAAATTAATTGATGCATTTTGCTCTGAGCAAGTATATGTCAGAAGAAGTGATTATTTTAGTACACTGCTTTTGAATGTTTTCAAATTGTCATTGGCATTGGTTCAGTTACATTACCCAGGTCTGCTGACAGCTGATTTTCCAGTATGTAAAACAGCATTTGCAGTTAGCTGTGTAGATGTGGTCAGTGTGTAACACAGCAGTGGCTGAGCAGACCGATTATACCGCCAGAATAGTCAGCAGCGAGATAGCAGACAAAACATCTGTGTCTCATTTTCATATCTAGCTAAATAAAATGACACAAAAACACACAAGCAGACTCGAGGGTAGCTGTGTGTTTCTCCTGGGAATGAGAAAAGCATGTTGGAGAGATGCAGGTTATCAGAGAACCATGAAGACAATAATATAACCTGACACATTTGAAATGAGACACCAGTTGTCATGGCAACAGCTCACGTGGGAGTAGATCTCGAGAGACAGCTATGAGATGTAGTATAAATGATGTTTGATTAGAACTTAAATCATTTAGGCTCAGGGAAGATAGGCCTTTTGTCAGCATGGGACCTTGGGTCACTTGTAAACCGACTGGGCTAGAACGTATTAGCCTTGCACGTGGTCCTGGGGGTGAAAGGGCATGCAGACTGATTAGTTTGCCCTTCTCCACTTAGTTTTTCATAACCTTCCGGGTACTAAAGCATCATTTCTGTACCAAAAACCACTTCACATGTAAAGAGACCATTTACTCTTGATAATATAGGTACTGTTAACAATTGGAAATTTGGAATATTGAATTGCTTAATGCAGTATTGTTTGGCTTGGTTTCATGATATAAAAGCTATTCTACATTAAATATTTCTGTGCACCAATACAAAATGTTCTTCAATAGTTAAGAAAGTGGAAAGCATTCTCCATAACAAAAAAATAATTATATTGTGCATGCAACATTTCTGTCATTCTAATTTAAACTTTATAGCCGTTGAATGTCATTTAAGTTCCACTTTGTCGCACACAAAGAACAACTATTCTTCATTTTACTTGAAAGAAAATACTGGCAGCATCTCCAATTTGCAATTAATGTAGTTGCAGTTTATTTTCTATGTTCCTTCAGGCTGCTGGAAATTGCATGTTTTTTTTATTTGGTGGCGGCAGTAGTGTAGAGTGTGCAGTGCTTGCCTGAAGGGCCGTGTCATTTGCAGTGTTTCAAGTAATGAATCCTGGATCTGGGCTCTCTTAGACAAATGACCTGTGGCCTAGTGGCCGTTTGTGGACCCAAATGATTTTGTCAGCTGTCACTTTGTAGCCAGAAAAATGTCAAAGCCTGTGGACAAGTGCTGCATGAAGGAATTTCCACCTGCCATTAAATATTCTGCCCTAAATAAGCCTGTGTTATCTAATAAACAATGCAATCATAAATTACAGAATTCTTCTATGTGTAGGGTGCAGATTTAACTCCTTTTGCAATAATATTTTATGCACCTTTGAAAAACACAGCATTATATTGTCACGAGCGATTCCTGTTTATTCAGCAGGGTGAGAATTAAGGACTTAGAGACGATTGCATTTTATTTAACTGGGTTTGATCTTCTAAACCAGAAAGTTTTACTTTATTTTTCTTCTATTATTTATCTATATTCTTCCTGTTATTATTTCTCTATTTTCAGTGTTTTGTTTCTCTTTTTTTTAATAGTTTAGCTTATAATTGCCTTCCTTTTGGCAGTTTAACAAAGTTACATAAAATTTCTGCTATCTGTATTTTTTTACCCATTTAGTATACAAAATTAAATCTGCATGGGTTTCACGAACCCACTGCTATTGTTTTAGAAAGGAAGTATAGAAAGGACGTAGAAGACCACATGTGTCTGTGAACATATCAAGGACTTAAACATTGAAAAATTATTTCTAATTGTTTTAAACTATTCTTGTAATGATTTCAAAAACTTTCCTTCAATTAGATAATCAATGCTTCACACACTGATTTTATTCACGGAAAACAAATATTTTACTAATAATGATCAGGTTCGTCCTGTAGCAGTGCCATAGACACATGATTGATGAATCAATGGAAGCAATGTGGGCATTTTTTGCTAAGAAAAGCCTACAAAATATTTTTAAATTGGTAAGTGATAAAAAACATTTAAGGTTGTAGCCTTTCAAAAAATTGGTATATTGAAGGCAAATCAAGACTTTAAACCATCATAGTCTTTTCATTTCTTTAAATTGCAGTATGGTATTTTGTAAATCACATAATCGCACATCACCAAGTGAATCGTTAATCATAGAGCTTGCTTATTGTATGCTAATAGTTAACATCACAGCCTTTTCCAATGGTCATTTCATTCAAGCACCGGAGAGTGTGCAGAGCTGCACATTTTATTCTAGTTCTTACAAATTCAAGGGATGAAATTCTCACTGTTCTTTTGTCTGTATGTCTTTGGGCCAGTGCAGTTATAATGACAACACAGGGACAGCTAAAAGTTCTGTCTTCATTAAAATTTCAGGCAATGGAGCCATACAGGATGTTTGGTTTGAGATAAAAGAACACATCACCTTTGTCTAACGTGGGGTTATCTTCTGTGTCTTGGATTCTTGAAGAGTGAAGGGAATCTTATCCTACATATGGACATTCTGTACCTTCTGTTGAGAATATTTGGTACCATCAGGGTGCAATAATGGCATGCAAAGCAAAATACATTTTCATTCTCAGACTTGGTATATGTTACCTTACTGAGCATAAAAGCAAAGTTGGTTTAAATTTTACTGCACTAACTACAATTACTGACAGTTCAACAACATCCCAGGAAAACCTCCCACTGTGCTGCATTAAAACAGCTAAATTACCTGATAGTCATTCCAGCTCTTGCCTTCAGGTTGGGAAAGTGAGGACGCATTAGGTGGTAGGAAAAGTAGACATGTTTCGAGTCATACAGGAAACAGGCCCATCGATCCAACTTGCCCACACTGACCAACATGTCCAAATACACTAGACCAATCTGTCTTCATTTGGCCCATATCACGCTAAATATATCTAATCCAAGTATCTGTCTTAAATGTTGCGATAGTACCTGCCTCTACTGCCTCCTCCGGCAACTCGTATACGGTGATCTATTTTTCATTGGAGCCATATTCAAAATAGTTTGTTGATGCCATAAGTGGATGGGATGTAATATGACAGTGGTGATTTTCTGAAGAGTAATTCATCCACTGCTGAGCTTGTAAGGTTCAAACTCATTAGTTAAGGGAACCTGATTTACTCTTGATTAGTGAAACACAAATCAATTTTTTCCAGTTTCCTGTACCTTCCAACTTTTTACAATCTCCTGCTAAAAACAGTGATTCATTGTTACTTGAGTGACAGTAATCCATTGAAATCTCGCTCAAAAAAATCATATCTCTGTTGAGCCTCTAATGCAGAGTAATGTCAGCCTTTATACCAGGGAGAGCAATAAGGTAAGTGCTGAAGGAACGCAGCAGCCTCTCTGGGGAGGAATGATTAGTTAACAGTTTGGGTCTAGACCCTTCTTCAGTCGGATGGAGTATGGGCAGAGGTGGGGGGAGGAGAAAGCTGGAAAAGAGAGGTGGGCATGAGCTAAAGCCTGGCAAATGATACAAGAAGAGGAGTATAATGCAACGACAGAGTAATATAAGGATAGCAGGGGCAGGGGGGGAGTGGAAAGAGATGGGATAAAAGGGAAATGGATGAACTCGGAGATGGGAGGACAGTTGGTGGGAGATGAATGTAAAGGAGGAAAAAAAGGAGCAGTGACTGGGAGATGCATATAAATGTATTATATAAATATATATATTATGTATAGATACATTTATTTGGTCACTACGAGAATCTTCTGTACAGCATAATTTAAATTTTAAAAAATGTCATTAGCCAGTTGCTCATTGGATTATTTTTGGCAGTTATCTAACACAACATGATAATTTAACACGGGTGAAAGGAAAGCAAAGTATCTTTCAGCTATAATTTATGGAATCCAAATTTGTTTGATTGTCTATAATTTGGATAAATGGTTTCCATCATTGTCTTTGTATGTCAATATTTCATTCTTGTGTCTCATGCAAAAAGGCCAATAATTGGAAGTCAAAGGCACAATATTTCACGTTACAAAGAGCAATGTTACAAATGTCTCTGTTGTTAGTGAGTCAACAAGCATGCCCGGGCACATACACACGCACACACACACACACACACACATGCACATGTTCACACGTGCACAGAGAAAAGAGGATGGTTTCGGAAATCACGTTGTTACTCTTTCCATGATTTCATTGGCTTTTCTGTACCCTGTGGTATATTGGGATGTGGTTAAACCTGGTTACTGGTGTTAAGTTACAGCTGCCACTTTGCATCATTTTGAAGAATATTTTATTTGGTTGGAAATATCTTCAAAATAAATGTTAAGAGTGGTGATGGTCTTTCTCCTTGGCCATTCTGCAAAATTCAGTTTGTTAACAGATTGAGCTATACAGACCAGGAATTCCCACGTTGAGACCATAGCTCATGCATAACTAGCAAATCACTGCCAGATAAAGCATGAAATCAGCCAGTTCCCAGTCATCAGTGCTATTCAATCTTAAGTTACCTCTCCAATGCAGCAAAATAGTGTGATCAAAACATAGACACTAGCTTCCCTCTGGTAAATAGTCACTTTGCCAAGATGCAGAGGAGCAGGTGGGGCTGGTGAAAGGGTTTGATTACAATGAACGCCTCAAAGACCAGGGGGAAACATGGTCAAAAGGTTGGAGAGATTTTTTTTTCTTGTCATCAGCTGTGTAATAATGATGACTGACCGTTTAATCTGGATATTCTTAGCTGGCCATCTTCTACAACTTGTTTTGAATATATTGCAGTAATGTTCATGATAGTAATGTTCATGAGCTGGTACCAAGTCCCTTCGATATATTTAAAAACCTTCAGAGATGCAAAACTCTGCTCAATGGACAGCACAAACTGTTATGCTGCTGATGTGAGAATCAGATCAAACTATTCACGTTCACTATAATCCATATGCATCAGATAGCAAACATTCACTTCCAGGCCACTGTTTAGTGCTGTGTGATGGGTTTGATCAGTGAGTTTAAGTCAACTGCAGTTGACAGTGATTCATGGCCAAGCAGACTACTGATTTGCTGATAGAAGCCTTCAATGTGTAAAATAATGTGCATTCACATCTGTATAAGCACTCTTTTAGGTCCTGCACGTAGTAGCAGGTTTTTGTGCATTTGAACATTAATTGGTGTCTGGAAGTAATAAAATTATATTGGCATGCAAGTCTTTGTATCGTCTGCCAGATGCAGTCGACTAGACTTTGCTAACGTTAGCCTATTTTACTGTGGTACAAGGATGGGTATTGTGTCAGTGAGCCATCTCTGCCCTTCGGAGATAATTTCTTTCCTCCTTCCAGAATTTCAGTGGTTGAAGCTTAACCCTTCACTTTCGCTCTAGAGTGTGTGAGTGAAATAAAGGTCTTGCTACGCTATTTCCAACATAAAAGCAGTCCACAGCACAGTTGTGTCTGACCCACCTCAGTGAGCGGTGCATCTCCGATTCTTTTACTCTCCCACCTGCGCCTGCCTAAGCAGGCAGTTTTGGTCTCTGAAGCTGTCTCTTTAAAGTCTGCACAGCATGGGACATTCCTGAAGCAGCAGCATGCCCCGTCCCCAAAAATCAAAAGTAAATCACATACTTCATTCACAGCCACCCAGAATACCAGTTCTCAAAGTTCACAAAATATTTTTAGTGTTGGATAAATAATCAAATGTTTTATAATCTTATATTAAAAATATAAATAAAACAATAGAAAATACTTTAAAACTGTGACATATATTTAAACAAAACCAATTAATTTGGAAAAATATTAATTACCTGAAACTTGCCCATCCTCCTCCGCACTGTTCCTGCCATGGAAATGAATGTAGCCACTGAGCCTGCGCCAGTTTTAACCCTGGCCCCCTTCTGCAAAATAGTTATGTGCTATGTTCTTAAAGGCATTGTCGTAGCACAGGTTTTTATCCGCAGTTCTCTTGAGACAACTGCAAATGAGCTATAGCTCCAGTAGAGTACCAGAAATTATCTTTACATAATAAATCCACACACTGGAATTTACATTAATGATCTGAAAACAGAAAGGCTCTCTTTTTCGGGCTAATTTTTCTGTTCCTTCCTGCCCCTCCGAGAATGAAGAAGCTTTAATAATCATGAACTTTTGATGGCGTTGATACGTTTGACTGTAAGTATTCTAAAAAATGCACATATGTCAAACAGAAAAGTCAGCACATGATCCAGTTATTTTTTCATTCAGTGGTCAATTTAATTTCGCTGGAAACTGTAATTAATACGATTGGACTGTTGGACTCTTGGACCTCTCATCTGCTTTCATGTTCAATATATAAAGCTTTGAACTTTCAAAAAATGGTTTCTTTAAAAGTGGAACAGTCAATCCACAGTGATTTGTTTTTTAGTTGTGAATTTATCAATATTAAAACAAGACTAATAACTAATACATTATTAATAATCTAACCGGTATGGGTGTCGGCATTGCAGTAATTTGCAAATGTTCTCTAAGCAGTACAGAGATTTTACTTCCAGTTAATCTTTTGGAAGGTAGGAACACCTGGTGAAACAATTCAGCCTCTCTGCTGATTTGTGCCACAAATCTGTGTTTGTGTCACAAACTGATTTGTATTTGACTTTGCTCCACAGATTGTCAAAAAGATGGTTCAAATCTTAAGAGCAACAATCAACCCATCATTTTCGACATTTTCTGTGGAAAGAAAAGCTATTTGCTTTTTATGACTAAATGTGCTGGCTCTAATTTTGGCTTCTCTTTTTTCTCCTTTACTATTTTGAATCCCCCTCCTTGGTCTAGAAAGTTTGAGAGCAGCGAGCTGCCCACTCTCACCTCTGTCCTCTGACCAAGATTTTGACTTGTCACCCAGGCAGGGGCAAGCATCCAGAGCCAGCTTACTACAAGTGTGTTGACAGGGTTGGCTGCAACATAATGGGATCCCATCTCATATTCGACCCAATGGTATAAACATTGAATTCGCTAATTTTAGGTGACTAATCAACAACAACCCTTTCCCCTTCTCCCGTCCCCTTCCATCTATATCCTTACCTCTGACCTCATTTTTGCACATCTTCCCTCCTTATCTCTTTATCTCACAGCTTTTTGTTTTCGTTCCATCTCAGTCCTTTGTCCACCCACTTGTCAAATAATTCCCCCCTCTCCTTCACCTGTATCCACCTATCATTTGCCATGTTTTGGCCCAGCCCCACCCCTCTTCCAGCTTTCTCACCCCCCCCCCCCCCCCCCCCCCCCCAGTACAATCAGTCTGAAGAAGTCCCAACCCAAAACATCCTCTATCCAAGTTCTCCAGCGATGCTGACTGACCTGCTGAGAAACTCCAGCACTTTGTCCGTTTTTACTGGGTTCACATAAGGGTTGGGTATAGAGAGCAGGAAATGCTGAAGCAAACTTTGACAGATGGCTTATCCATGCTTTGTGCCAAGTCTTGGCCTGCAGATGAAATTGTCCAAACATTTAATAACAATAAAAATGATTAAAACACATTACACCACACAAAGCATAAAATTACTAAAAATAAATGAACTTAAAAAAAATCTATATTTGCAATTGCCTGCCATAATTCCTTGCAGTCCTCCCCCTCCTTTAAGATTAATAATAATAATAATAATGGATGGGATTTATATAGCGCCTTTCTAATACTCAAGGCGCTTTACATCGCATTATTCATTCATTCCTCAGTCACACTAGGTGGTGGTAAGCTACTTTTGTAGCCACAGCTGCCCTGGGGCAGACTGACGGAAGCGTGGCTGCCAATCTGCGCCTACGGCCCCTCCGACCACCACCAATCACTCACACACATTCACACACAGGCAAAGGTGGGTGAAGTGTCTTGCCCAAGGACACAACGACAGTGTGCACTCCAAGCGGGATTCGAACCGGCTACCTTCCGGTTGCCAGCCGAACACTTAGCCCATTGTGCCATCTGTCGTCCCAATAGAGAGCAGTCCTTATCTGGATGCAACCTGCCATTGGGTGCTAATGCAGATTCCTCTCCATTAATGTTGGGAATTCAAGAGCTGAGTGTTTAATTGTCATGTACCAACAACAGAACAATACAATTCTTACTCGCAGCACCTTTACAGGCCAAAAAATGCGATACACACAGATTAGAAATAAAAAATGTTTTTAATCCAATAAAGTAATAAGCATAATAATAGTGCAAAAACCCAAGTCCTTAGTTCATCGAGGTTCATAGTTGCCGAGGTTAGTACTGTGTAGTGTTGTCACAACCTATGAACTTCTAACTGGAAACTGAATATATTCCAATTATACTTCCTCAGAAGAAACCAACTGAGAGCATCCTTCTATATTCACATGAAAAGCCTAAACATTGCTGGTACTTACACATAAAAGTGCTGAAATTACCCAAATAATCTGATCCAGTATTTTAAACAGCCTGACTCAATCTTGCATGTGAGGGAGTACAAGAACTTTTTGAGACCCGCTGTCATAATTCAATAATATTGCTCCCCATCCTTGCATCATTCTGCTGATCCTGTGCTGCACCTACCCCAAGGTCACTTTATTTTTTGTGAACCTTGTAGTTCCCTTTTTTATTTCAGTCCTACAAAGTATTAGAGAATGTTCTGATAGAGTTTTTCAATTTGTTCTCTTATACATTTCTTTGGGATATACTTGGACCTATTTGCTATTTGTTGCTTGCAAAATCATCTCGCAGCAACTCTTAAAGATTGTTATTCCACTGTTCTGTATTTTCATTCTCTAGACCAAGGTTTCCCAACCTTTTTCGTCCCGTTTACCCCTGGTAACTTTAATAGCACATAACAATGTTATTTCACTTATTTATGAAAAACTAATGATGAACAGATCCAGGGTACCAGAACCAAACACAGTCAGACAATGAGAAAAAATATGTACAAATCCAGAATCAACAAATTTACCCCCTGGGAAGGCAAAATTTACCCCTTGGAGGTAAATTTACCCCAGGTTGTGAACCCTTGCTCTAGACCATAGTTACTGAGCACATTGCTGAAATCAATGTGGAAAATATTGCATTATGGAAAATACGCATTGTAGAAAATATTGCCAAGCTGGTATTATTATTACCCTCCCTATTTTGCCTTGAAAATATTAAAGTGCAGTCAAGGCATAAGACAATGGTAATGATACCTTATTTCCTATTTTGAACATGTTTTTTATAACAAGGCATCAGTTGTTTTCACGTGTCAGGTAATTAATTAATGGACTTATTGAGTTCAATTTTACAACTTGCCATGGTACAAAATAACCTGTATTCAACATCTCTTGATACCAATGTGAAGAGATCCAATTTACATTAGTAAAAGCTCTTTCAATCTGGCCACCACCTCTTAGGATTTATGTCTGTCTGCATAACTGCTGTTTTATATGCAAAACCATTTAAAGCGTATTTCCATTCTTTATTTTTACTTCCAAAATGCGTGACCTTAAAATATTTTCGAAGTCAGTTCTTCTGACACATATTTACCCATTCCCCTCCTAATCTCATAGTCTCCTATGTTTGCCCTTACACTTTGCCTAGTTTGCCATCATTAAGAGTTTTCATTATGTGTGTGTGTGTGTATTCAAGTTCAAATTTATTTGTCACATGCACCATAAGGTGCAGTGAAATGTAATTTACCATGCAGCGTTACAATTTAAAAATAGGACATAATACACAACATAATTCAACACAGACATCCACCACAGCATTCTGCACTGTGGTGGAAGGCAATACAGTTCAGACAGTCCTCCTCCTCCTCCTCCCTTGTTCACCCGTGGTTGTGGCCCTGACCCTCCGTAATCGCCACTATGGACGGCCCGATGTTCAAGCCTTCGGGTCGGGATGGTCAGAACACTGACATCGGGACAGGTCGAGCACACCCAGTCGGCCACCTCCTTACCGGAGACCGTGGCTCCCAGATGTTGTAGGCCGCAGGCCGACGGTCTTAGCTCTTCTCTGGCAATCCCCGGCGAGGGATTTCCCGTTCCACAATGGAAGGTACACTCCACGACTGGCACCAGAAGCTCTACAGACCTAGGCTCCACGATGTTGTAGGCCGCAGGCCAGTGGTCGGAGCGCTTCTCCGGCGACCCCCGGCAAGGTGGTCCGCGATGTTAAAGTCCCCGCTGTGCCGGCACTGAAGCTCTGGGCAAGACTCCAGGAAAGGCCGCACCAAACCAGCTGTAAGGCCGTGAGGAAGGAGGCGAAGAAGGAAGAAAGTCGCACCTCCGTCGATGCAGGTGCCTGAAAACGGTTTCCCACCACCCCCCCCCCCCCCACACAAGACATACAGAGAAACACTAAAACATACTTTTGGACATACAACAAAAAAGTCTATACAACGAACCCGCTGCAGGCGAGGCAGTCGACTTGCAGCGCCTCCGTGTGTGTGTGTCTTTAGGGGGGGGGGGGAGGTCATGTGTACATATGTATATTTATGTGCAGACATTTTATTGTGCTCATGTATCCCAATGTGTAGCAGTATTGCCTGTACGAAAACTACATAAATTATTGATGGGAAGAAAAGATTTGATGACAGGTAACTCAGTATGACATTTTTTTCTGTAATTTTCCTTGGAATCTCTATCACTGGCTGTTATTTATTCCAACTCTAAATTTAACTGGATCATAAAGTAAGTCCCACCTCTAGATTCCTTTAAAGTGTGTTATTTTTGTACATGCCTTGAGTTTTGATGTTGTGTGGTTCTGACATTTAAAATAGCTATAGAAAATTCTGTTAATACACCCTAACTATAAAAACCATGTTGTAAGATAGGGGGATTCAGCTACAAAAATGAAGTTTATTAATAGAGTAATTCTACTATCACTGAAAGCAAAAAGAAATTGCAATGTTGTGCAGCTACCTTCAGCTTTGTTTAAAAATTAGAATAAAGGTGGAATTTAATGGTGCTGTTCATAGTTTTCAAATGGATTTATCTTGCTTTTGCACTGCACATTATTAATGGACTTTGAAGCACAGAAACAGTATGCCTATAAAAATCTGAAATTATAGTCAACATATTTCAGGTTGATGGTTGCCTTTACTTTTTGTCAATAAAACATAGGATGAGTTAACAATACAGAGGCAAATATATTTGCTTTCTGTCTCCCCTTCAGATTTATTAATCATTTGGTAGGCAGTGAGCGTACATACACTACAGGAATAGCTTTGGTCTCCAAGAGGCCCACTGATGTGTGTAGCTGGGAGCTGCTTTGCTGCATGGCTAGTCAGCAGAAGAACGGCGGAGACTGTTTTATTGTTTCTGGTGGAGCGAGCTAGGCTGATTGGAAAATCCAATGAATTTAAATTGCAGAGCTACTTTGTACCAGAGACAAATAAAACATATAGCTAGAAAATGCATGTTGCCAAAATATTACCTGCAGGGCGTTGGGGGTGGGGGTAGGGAATTATTGTGCTTACGTAAAGGCATCCTTGACCTCTGAATAGCACAGAGCACTATATAGCCTATTTCTGAGAAGTCCTGTTACAATATTGAATAGGAAGGGACAGAATACCAATGATATTTCATCCAAACAATCATATTGCCAACTTCTATAGTGCATCTGTTACACATGCCACTTGTGTCCCACTGTTTGTTTAACAAATAATGAATAGCAATGCACAAAATAAGTTATATTCCTATAGTATTTAAAATAAAACTTCATACAATATTTCCTTATGATTTTTTTCCCCCATCTTTAATATATAATGTACTCAATTAAATGTAATCCATTTAGAATATGTTGACACTATTTCACCAAGCATAAATTTAATCAGAATTATAAACTTCCAAGATAAGCATTATATAATAGTACCTGAATAATAAAAACGAAACTTTGGGAATAATACCAGAGGCTGTTTCTCAATGGTAAGGACAGTACAAAAGTCATGGGCTTAAATAGACATTATCTAAAAGAGTTCATGATTTCAAAATTAAGCTGGTTTTGTTATCATGAAAGCATTCTAGGAAATCATAAATTGATGCATTACAGTGGGGCCATTTGGTCCATTGATCTTTGGTCAGCTCTTTGAGTGAACACTCCAATGATCCCCCAGACTATTCTTCCATATTCCTCCACTTTTTTCCCGTTTTGAGATTTCAACTAAAATCTTCCTGAAGGTTATTATTTACTTTCCTGCAGGGATTTCCAGATCCTGATATCTTACTTGCAAAAATATCTCCACTTCTCTGGCTCTTCAACCAATTACCTTAAATCCACCTCCCTTTTACCAATCTTTCATCTTCGTAGGGCATTTTTTCTTAATTTGCCTGCAGAGCCCTTCAAGTTTTTGAACCCTTCCATCAGATGCCTTAACCTCTCTCTGCTAAGAAGAACCACTTAATTTCTGTAGCCATTCCTTGTACTGTTATGCTACCTGCATCTCCTTTCAATTATTTGATTGACTATGGCATATAGCATAGGACATAGAACAGTACAGCAAAGGAACAGGCCTTATGGCCCACAGTGTCCACGCCAAGCAAGATGCCAAGTATATATATATGTTAACATATCAGCAGTATGTTCACTCCTTTATGTCTTAATTTCAACGAAATAGACTTTTTTTTCAACGTCTTTCTGTTGCTCTGTTTGTATCTTTGCTATTTTGTCATTTGCCACCTCCATGTTTTTTTCTCTACCCTTCCTCAATGTATTATGGCCAAGAATATGCAGTGCACATTCTCCTCTTCTTGCTTGATCCATGTCTATTATTGCACACAATCCTAATCCCATTTTGCTGCTGTACCTGCAACCGATCAACTATATTTGGATGTTAACTGCCACCTTCGTCTGCCACACAGCTTTCTGACCCCGGATTCTTTGAATACTATTCACTCCTTTCAATCCTTTGTGCAGCTTGTTGTCCTTTTCATGCTGCTTGTGTCCTTCCCCCAACACATTGGTTTAAACTCTTCCTCAATTTAGCTTCTGCATATTTTTATGAATAATGGCTGATCACGATGGCATTGCTTGTGAGGAGTCAAGAATCTAATGCTGTTTCAATGTTAAATTACTATGCTAATTTGTGCATTGAAGACATGTCCTGTAACATTTTTTGTCTGAAGAGGTAGCTCGAAGTTCTGCAATCAGAGGCTTTTTGTAGACGGTATTGGTAGGATTGTTTATAGCTACCTGTACTTAATTTCTAGACCAAGGTAGAAATTATCTAGCAAATAACTTTAAAGCCAGTGAAATTATCTAGCAAATAACCTCCCCCTTTTTATGCATTTTATATGTTATTTGATTATGATATGTTATCAGTTATTTAAGAGATGCTCTCTCAACTTTATAAGGTTGTTCTTGCAGAATTTAGCAATAATTAAGAAACACAATATTAAAATACTAAAAAAAAAATATATATATAATTTCAGGATTTTTGTTTAGTATAAGTTTTTAAGAAAGGATATTCTTTATAAAGAAGTACTTTACACTATACGCCAAAGGAAGCGGTTGAGGCGGGTATAATTACAATATTTAAAAGACTCTTAGTCATGTAAATCGATAGGAGAGTTTGGAGGGATCTGGGCCAGGTATAATCAAGTAGGTCTGGCTCAATTAAGTAACTTGGTTAGTATGGACAAGTTGGGATGAAGGGCCTGGTTCTATGCTGATCAGCTCCATGACTCTGAAATGTAAAAGGCTGACAGTTTTGATTGTAGCTTATGAGCTTCATATTGGTGAAAATAAATACTTGTCTTTTACGAAAGTTATCCAAAAATGTAATGAGTAGAGGTTCCAAGCAAAACCAAAATGTATGTGTGGAGCAGTAATTATCTTTGAACTTGTTCTAAGCTAGAAATCTTAAATCATGCCAATCAATGTTGAACTGTATTGTCGCCATCAATTGTCCAAAGAAAATTTGATAATTACTCTTTCCAACTGGTTGTTTTTTTGAAAGGCAAATTAATTATCATTTTGTCTTTGTAAATGAGTAACAGTTTAAAAATCAGGTATGTTCTATATGTTTTGATGTAGTAGTTCATGAAGAAAAGCTGAAAAGCAAGGAATACTATATTACACAGAATTGTTGACTTGCCATGATTAACAAAGTTTCCCCACATTTTCATTATAAAGTTAGTCTGAATAAGAATATAGGAGCATGAATATGGCAAAAGTAGGCCTGCAGTCCACCAAGCTTGCTCCAATTATCAGTACCATCTTGATTTGACCTGCACCTCACATTCACTTTCTCGCGCAATCACTAAGTCCCTTTATCATCTTACTGTTCACAAATATATCAATTGTAATATTATACGAGGTGAATTCCCAACATTTATGTAAAGAAATCACTCTTCCAGTCCAAGATACCTTGTCGGTAGACAATGCGCTCTCATTCCGGACAGCTTCTTAGTATCTACCATGTCAATCCTGCTCAGAATCTTGTACAATTTAATTAGATTATATCTCATTCTTCCACATTCCAGTGACCACAGGTCTTGGTTACTCTGCAGAGATTAATCCCCTCACCACAGCAATCTTATAAATCTGTGCTGTACTTATTCCAAGGCCAATGTATCTTTCCTCAATATTGGCAAGACTTTCTTATTTTTGAAATCCACCCTGTTTGCAGTAAAGGTACAACATATTATTTTCTATCCTGATTGCTTGCTGTAACTGCATGTTTATTTCTTGCTTCTAAGCCACGCTTCCAGTTCTGTCTTCTCACAAACATTTACGAGTTTCTGCTTCATGAATTTTCCTACCAATGCGCAACTTATATTTTCATCATTTAATCAGTTATTTATTAAATTGGAGAGAGTAGAGGGGCCTACACTGATTCATGTACATCCAAATGAATGGTTATCCATTTAACCAGTTGCCGATCTTTCTTTGAGGTATCTTAACAGTCCCATTTATGCTTGTTTCCATGCTGTGCATCTCTAACAGTATTATTTTGAATTGTAAAAACCTAGATGTGACTCCAGTTCTGTGGCATTGTGGTTGTGTCTTAACTATCCACTGAAAAGGCCTCACAAATTATTCAGCCATATTATAATTGCAGGTGGCTCAGCACATCCTTCTCAATGGCAGTTAGGTATAAGCAATAAATGTAGGCCTTTCCAATGATCCTCACAACCACAAAACTAATTTCTCATTGGTAATATTAAATGTCTCCATCTTCTCATTGCTCCCATTCACAATTGTACTTGCTCTCATCCCCAAGGAGCCCATTGTGGCTTTTGCTTATCATTTTACACATCTGTAGAAACTTTTATGAACATATTTTCTTTTTTCTGGCTACTGTATTCTCATAATTTATCTTCATTTTGTTTTATTAATCATTGCTGTGACTTCTAACTTTTTCTAATTCTCTTGCTCATATGCTTTATGCCATATGTTCAGTGGTAGAGGGACCTGGGTTTGATTCTGACCATGGGTGCTGTCTGTACAGAGTTTGTACGTTCTCCCCATGACCGCGTGGGTTTTCTCCGGGTGGTTTACTCCCACATTCCAAATACATCCAGGTTTTTAGGTTAATTGGCTGTAAAAATTGCTAAATTAGCCCAGGTGTGTAGGATAGTGTTGATGTACGGGGTGATCGCTGATCGGTGCAGACGCGATTGGGCAAAAGGGCCTGTTTCTGCACCGTCTCTCTAAAATTGAAAGTCTAAAACATATATGTTATATGCCTTTTTAATTACCACCTTAGATGACCGAAACAATTAATTTTCATCTATCTAAGTAGGTGTCTTTAAACTTTGGTTTTAAATTAAAGGCACTAATTTCTGAAGGAACTGCTTGCCTCCTGCTTCAACATTTATATTAAATTGTGAAGGCCTTTCCCTTGATTTCCAATTAATTTTATCTCATTGCACAGATCGGAAATTGGGTACTTCCCAATGGTCGCAACTCATCCTTCAAACTATTTGTGTCAATTAGACTTTTCCCAGCCCAAATGTATTGAAATCCATTTAATTGGAATAGCTCTCTTCCAGTAATGTTGCTATTGCCCTAGGTACTCTTAGGTCGTATGCCATTCTGTGAAACACACATACAACTTTCTGATCCATTCTACTCAATGTTGATATACCAATTGATCAGATTATTAACCTTGATGTTCTGCATTTTAATTTTGACCACAACTTTTCAATATTTCAGAGCCACTCCTCATTTGTTTTGACCAGTCATTGATTCCATCTGAACTACAATAACTGGTTACTGCCCTATCACACAAGGGTCTTGTCTGTTGCTCTTTTGGGACTAGTATCAGCCCCCTTATAGCTGATTTTACTTCGGAGTCACGTGAGTGACTACGTGAAGAAGGGCCGTCCGTCTGCGTGCGCGTCATTACGTCTGAACGCAACGCGCATGACGGACTGGAGAGGCACTGTGTCCTCCCAGCCGTCAGGATCGGCAAGTAAGGAAAGTTAAACTACTTACCTGCGTTCTCTCGGACTTGAAGCTTTTTGTAGTTTCAGAGCCCAGATGTCGAGGAGACGGTCCGCGGGGAAGTCGGCTGCCGAAGACCGCAGCATTCCCAGTAGCGGGCGACGGTCTTGTTCCCGACATTACCGCCGGCAGAACCGGCAGGAAAGACTTGGTGCAGGAGGAGGAGCTCCGTGGTGGTCCTGCGGGACGTGAAAACCACCCGCAAGTCTGACACCCGTTGACTCAGATGAGTCCGGGGAAGAGGGATACCCTCCCTCAACGGAGAGCGTCTGAGGACGACTCTCCCACATGGAGCAACTTATGGAGAAGTTGCTCCAACAATGATCTGCTCCGAAGGAGGGAGCAGTATCAGCACGGGCCTCTACAGCAGGCCGTGCCAGCAGCCTCACACATGGGGAAAACAAAACGGGCCAGGAGTACCTAGGCAAACCCAATTGGAGGGTAGGCCAGGAGGATCCCGGATGGAGAGGATAACCTCCTTCATGGGTAACGTGTTTAAATGTTCAAAACCCACATGGAGCACCTGATGGAGAGGTGCTCCACAATGATATACTCCAAAGGAGGGAGTTATCAGCCCGGGAATTATGGAGAACCCGCTGGCAGCGGCACCTGTTTCAGGGCTGCACAAATGTCTCCTGCTCTGAGGATAGGAGCATCCACGGTCAGTTTCAGTCTGACCCAAAGCAAGAATCTCATTTAGGTCCGCTGGAGGGGCCATGTCAGCGCAGGTATCCTCAGGGGCCTGCGGCAGCACCTGTTTTCAGGGCTGCCTACAAATCTCACTCTCAGTGGAGGGGAGTGTGAGTGATCAGTAGGTAACTGATCTCGAATTTAAAGTATGAACATACTGAAGCACATGCATATGGCCTCAAGAGCCAGCAGTTGGCAGAATATTCGCACAAATGCCGGCAAGGGAACAGCGCTATCAGGGTGACATTGGAGAAACTAGCCGCCGAATCCTCTCTTCAGGTAAGACCAGAAGAAGGAAGCAAAAGCTGTCGGACCAATCAAGGTACAACGACAAGCAAACTTCATCAGTAGGCGACAAACACACCCCACACCTCCATAGGGGATAAGCAGTTCACTGAAGCCGGTGGTAGCTTGAAAGCTGGGCACGGAAATATGATCAGAGTCGTCTTTCAAGGCAGACTCAGAATTATGGCCAGAATTGTCTTACAAGGCAAGCTCAGTATGATAAGGTTTTCAGACCAAGACCCAAGCAGACGTCAGGAGAAACATGGAATCCACACTCCCTACCAGTCCTACTCCCAATCAAGGAGAGAAAAGGAACCCGCATCAGGGGCCTTTGGGATTACCACAAGACCACCGGTAGCCATGGAGGTAGGTGGGTCTGGGTTTACCGAAACAAGGGATTGTGGACCAGTTACATGTTGGTAATTTTACTCTTGTGTTTTTGTTCAAAATGACAATAACATGAATTTCAGATCTGGTTTTAAAAAACAGATAACAACATGTGATTATTTTTACTGCACAACATACATAGGTTCCAAGCAGACTTGGAACTCGGACCGGAGTTGTCTTCAAGGCAGGCCCAGTATTATGGGCAGGATTGCCTTCCAGGACAGGTGACAGATGGAGGATGTCACTTCATCCAGGTTGAACTCATTTGTGC
The DNA here is from genome assembly GCF_010909765.2 of Amblyraja radiata. Lineage (NCBI taxonomy): Eukaryota > Metazoa > Chordata > Chondrichthyes > Rajiformes > Rajidae > Amblyraja > Amblyraja radiata. The sequence continues at coordinate 9,659,671 of NC_045980.1, forward strand.
AGTATAGACTTTCAGAACAGTAAAATTTTGTTATGGTCTAACAACTGTTTTATAGGAGCTCCCTATAAAATGGTCACATGGCATGCATCAACCTCAAAGATGCATACTATTCGGTGTCTATTCACTAAGAACAGGAGATATTTGAAGTTTAACTGGATGGCATGGCTCTGCCAAATGGGTTGACAGCAGCTCCTAGACTATTGACTAAACTACGGAAACCAATTCTGGGTCTACAAAGGTCTCAAAACCACATAGTAATGGCATATTTAGAGGACATTTTCAATTTGGAGTCTCCAAGAATTGGCAGAAGCATCAGTCAAAGCAAACCAAAACCCTGTTTGAAAGAATTGGTTACCTCATCCATCCAGTTAAATCAAAATTGACACCTACAAGGGTAATTGATTACCTAGGATTTACTATTAAAAACAGTTAATATGTTGGTGACTTTGCCTAGGGGCAAACAACAAGATTAAGTAAGCCTGCTATGACCTGATAGTCAAATACTAGCCATCTATCAGGCAAACAGCAAGTGTAATTGGCAAATAGTACCTGCATTTCCAGCAGTACGTCACGGGCCTTTGCATTACCAGAATTTACAGCGAGCAAAGGAACGAACACTCAGATTACATGCAGGCCAAATTGGCAAAACTATGGATTACCAGCAGAGGCCATTGTTGATAAACTATGGTGGATAACGAACGAGAGACAGCTCACGGGAAATTTTGCTCGAAAGCCATCGGTGGTTCAGACCAATGCTAGCGGCTAAGGATGGGGAGCCACAAACACAGTCTAGAGCTGTGGGGGCAGATGGAATGAGCAGGAGTCTGTAATTCCCCAACACAGGGAATCAATTACCCAGAATTGTTGGGGGCACAATATGGACTCAAGGTTTTCTGTAGCGATATGCAACCTGTGCTTGTTCAAATTCAGATTGATAACACCACTGCGGTGGCATATATCAATCACAAGGGTGGTGTAAAATCTGTATCTTGCGACAGATTGTCGAACCTCATTTGGCACTGGTGTATCGAGAGGAATATTTGGGTTACAGTGGTCTATTTACGAGGTAGATATAACACGGTGACAGATGCTGGATCACGAATGTTTAATAACAACACAGAATGGATGTTGAATCGGGCAGTATTTAACGAAATAACTACACGATTTGGCATACCAGATATTGATCTGTTTGCATCTAGACCAAACCATCAGTTACCCAGATATGTGTCCTGCGAGCTGGATCCAGGAGCTAAGGCAGTGGATGCTTTCTCCCTCAATTGGGGAGGAATGTTTATGTATGCTTTCCGCCAATTTGTCTCACAAACCGATGCTTGACCAAAATCAAGCAAGACTAAGCCACAGGCATATTGGTAGTGCCAGATTGGCCTACTCAAGCCTGGTTTGGGAATTATAGTCCAGCCAGTTATGGCTGTACCCAAGAGAAGGGACCTCCTAGTGAACCCAGTTACAGGGAGCAATCATCCACTACATGAACGTATTAACTTGTTGGTCTGCAGATTCCGAGGAGGCCATGTCAAGGCATAGGACTGTCCGAACAAATACAACACAGTTCGGATAACGGATGTCTTGGAGTTCCTATCAACTCTGTACCATAACTATAAACAAAGTTATAGTGCAATCTATAGTGCCAGAGGCGCACTCTCCTCCTATCTGATGCTGGAAGCAGGGCATGGGTCGATAGGAACGCACCCCTTTACAACAAAATTCATGAAGAGAATTTACAATCTAATACCTCTAAGACCAAGGTACACAGACATGGGATGTGAGCGTGGTACTAACCCTACTTTGACAGTGGGGACCGCCTATAACTAACCCTGAAGGTGGTATGCTGACAAAGAGTCCAGACACTGCAAAAGTTACAGTTGGACTACATGACCACCAATATGAACAACATAACATTCCTAATCAGGAACCTGATAAAACAGAGTAGGCCAGGAATGCCAAGGATGGAGATCCAGTTCTTGGCATATCCAGAGGACCAACGGTTGTGTGTGTGGTAACGTACTAACACCACTATCTGAGAGTTACGGAGAACCTCAGAGGCTCAGAACAATCGGTCCTCATCAGCCATAAAAAAACCACACCAGAAGGTATCAACTCAAATCATCTCCAGATGATCAAAGGAGGTAATGGCGGTAGCAGGAGTGAACATTTATATCGTTAAATCTCACTCCACCAGGGCTGCATCTACGTCGGCAGCAAGAGCTATGGACGTGCCCCTTAACGACATCCTAGTGGCTGCAGGATGGACGAATGAAATAACGGTCCACCGGTTTTTATAACAAACCCATAACCGGACTGGGGGTGTTTGCACGTACCATTTTAAGTTCTGTCCCTTAGTTTCCCCCCAAGGTTGGGAGGGGTAACTTTTTTAAACTTTTCTTTCATTTAAAGCATCAGTTTCTTTACTTAACTACGTAATGTCTGAATGCTTTAATGATTACACGCATCCATGGTCAATCCATTCAGTGTGTGACGCTTGGATTCGTAACCGGCGTAAAATCACAGAGCTTTGCAATCTTCACGTAGTCACTCACGTGACTCCGAAGAAAAATAGTAAGATTAAACGAGAACTTACCAGTTTGAAGTTTGATCTTGATTTTATGAGGAGTTACGATGAGCGATTACGTGCCCACTGCTCCCACCCTCATATTATCAAGGTCGTATGGAAGTTCAAGTTTTTCACAATCTTACTATTCTCAGGTCTTCTTTTTTATCTGTGATTTAACACCGCTGCTTTGAAGATTGACGCGCACGCAGACGGACGGCCCTTCTTCACGTAATCGCTCATCGTAACTCCTCATAAAATCAAGATCAAACTTCAAACTGGTAAGTTCTCGTTTAATCTTACTATCTCTATTTAATTTAAACTTTGCTATGCTATATTTGTGGCAAATTGCACTTTCACAGCGCTCATAGGACACCGTGCTGACTTTTCACAGTGGTTATGATAATGGCATTTGACACATGGACACAGCTTGTCACATCTACACACAAATATATGACTAGACTTTAGGTCTTACTGCCTATTATTAGGAATGTAAATCAGCCTTTTACTCCTGAATCACATTTTTATTTTTGTTAGTGGTTGTTACAAAATCATTGTGGAATTTACAGTGTCCTCCATAATGTTTGGGACAAAGACCCATCATTTATTTATTTGTCTCTCTACTCCACAATTTGAGATTTGTAATAGAAAAAAATCACATGTGGTTAAAGTGCACATTGTCAGATTTTAATAAAGGCCATTTTTATACATTTTTGTTTCACCATGTAGAAATTACAGCAGTGTTTATACATAGTCCCCCCCCCCCCATTTCAGGGCACCGTAATGTTTGGGACACAGCAATGTCATGTAAATGAAAGTAGTCATGTTTAGTATTTTGTTGCATATCCTTTGCATGCAATGACTGCTTGAAGTCTGCGATTCATGGACATCACCCATTGTTAGGTGTCTTCTCTGGTGATGCTCTGCCAGGCATATATTGCAGCCATCTTTAGCTTATGCTTGTTTTGGGGGCGTCCCCTTTAGTTTTCTCTTCAGCACATAAAAGGCATGCTCAATTGGGTTCAGATTGGGTGATTGACTTGGCCACTCATGAATTGACCATTTTTTAGCTTTGAAAAATTCCTTTGTTGCCTTTGCAGTATGTTTGGGATCATTGTCTTGCTGTAGAATGAACCGTCGGCCAATGAGTTTTCAGGCATTTGTTTGAACTTGAGCAGATAGGATGTGTCTATACACTTCAGAATTCATTATGCTACTACCATCAGCAGTTGTATAATCAATGAAGATAAGTGAGCCAGTACCTTCAGCAGCCATACATGCCCAGGCCATAACACCCCCACCACCGTGTTTCACAGATGAGGTGGTATACTTTGGATCTTGGGCAGTTCATTCTCTCCTCCATACTTTGCTCTTGCCATCATACTGATATAAGTTAATCTTCATCTCATCTGTCCACAAGACCTCTTTCCAGAACTGTGGTTGCTCTTTGAAGTACTTCTTGACAGACTGTAACCTGGCTATCCTATTTTTGCCAGTGGTTTGCATCTTGAAGTGTAGCCTCTGTATTTCTGTTCATGAAGTCTTCTGCATACAGTGGTCATTGACAAATCCACACCTGACTCCTGAGGAGTGTTTCTGATCTGTCGGGCAGGTGTTTGGGGATTTTTCTTTATTATAGAGAGAATTCTTCTGTCATCAACTGTGGAGGTCTTCCTTGGCCAGTCAGCCCCTTTGCGATAAGTAAACTCACCAATGCTCTCTTTCTTCTTAATGATGTTCCAAACAGTTGATTTTGGTAAGCCTAAGGTTTGGCTGATGTCTCTAACAGTGTTATTCTTCTTTCTCAGTCTCATAATGGCTTATTTGACTTTCATTGGCACAACTTTGGTCCCCATGTTGATAAACAGCAATAAAAGTTTCCAAAGATGATGGAAAGACTGGAGGAAAGACTAGGTGCTGGGAGCTCTCTTATACCTGCATTAAGGAGGCATTTAAACACACCTGAGCGATTACAAATGCCTGTGAAGCCATGTGTCCCAAACATTATGGTGCCCTGAAATGGGGGGATTATGTATAAACACAGCTGTAATTTTGACATGGTGAATCCAAAATGTATAAAAATACCCTTTAATAAAATCTGACTGTGCACTTTAACCACATGTATTTTTTTCTATTACAAATCTCAAACTGTGGAGTGCAGAGGCAAATAAATAAATGATGGGTCCCAAACTTTATGAAGGGCACTGTATATGAACAATTGGAACACACTGTCGTGAATTTTACTGTTTCTATCCTTGTATTTGATTTCAAGCACTGTTCACCTTTTCTCTAAAGAGGTTTTAGAACAAGAGATTTACAAATACCTGCAATTTTGTGAAACATTACAAGCTGGAATGGAAGAATCATTTGCGAAATAAACGTTAAACTTTGTGGTGGAGCTGGTTGCCTGCTAAATTTTTCTAATTTCCATGCATCACCAACTTGAAAGGTTGTTGCAGTCCTGTCAGAAACCAATTTACTAGATGCAAATTTATCTCATTCGCTCTGTATCAGTGTCTTTAAAGCCCTATATAATTGGTCAATCTGAATAATGTCTATTAAAAGCCTCATTCAAACTCTCTTTTCCACTCTGCTAATATTGCAGAACAAATTGAATCTTAAAAAAAACAGATTTTCTTATTTTATTCCTTAAGGCAATAACATATTGGATTGCAGTATGCTTGCATACTGTTTAAAGGTTAAATTCTAAATCTACTACTTTTATGTTTAAGTTGTTTTCTCACATTTATTCCTATCTGCACCTTTCACAAGTTGTATAAAGCTGTTCAAGATTGGTTTATGTGTGAGATCTTGTATGCATGGGCATAGATAAAGTAGATGAAACATTAAATACACAATGGAAAGGAATAATTTACAGAAAAATAAACTATCAAAGAGTGTCAGTCCTAATAATATAAAGCTCTCACAGGAACATTATAGGCCTGCCGGACAAATAGTATATCCCTGAAAAATAACCATTCAGTTATAAATCCTGTCTGTACCCAGTATATTTGTTTGTTGCAGTTCCAAATTGAAATCTACCTCTTCATTCTAAGTTTGTTTCTTTACTTAGAGATTGTATTGTTGAAAGTACGTCTTTAATAGCGTGACAGGTAAGCCCCATTACTGTCAAAAGCATGTTTGTGTACTCCACTGCCTCTTTGCTCTCTGCTCACATTGTGGTGTTGAGAAGATATCCAAGATACAGAACTGTCAAGGACAATGGCTAATACGGAGTAGAAGAAGATGAAGCTGGTGAAAAAGTGTCTGGAGTGGCACCACGATCAGATAAATGGGGTTGGGCAGGCGGGCGGACAGGCAGATAAAAAAAATCAATTCAGTTTGCAGAAAAAACAGATGTTTCGTTAGAAAGGGTAACTTATTTATTTAAAAATGAAATGTGAAATGAAACAGAAAATAACATGGTCATGGTAAGGAGGTTGTACTGGAGTGAAAGCATTATTACGCTAAAAAGCTCTTGATAAAGTGAGTTGTAAACTTGCATTATGTTAATAAAAATATATTTTTAAGTGAAGTAAATCTTATGTTTAAAGTTGGACTTGTGAATTGTGTATCCACCTCCCCCCCACCAGTGTGTTGTCCAAGATCATATCTGCGATCAGCTGATTAAACTATTTCTCATATGTTGTACATCTTGTTAATCATTGGTAGTGGCAGAATGGCAATAGACATGACCTATTGACCATTATTAATGGATTTAGATTTATTATCAACTAACTAGTGCATCTTTTTAAACCATTTACTTGGGTGAAGCATTTCACCTCAAGGCACTATCATCATTGGAAACAGAACTGTCACAGCCTGTAATTTACAATTGTACAATTCCAGGTGAAATGTTTAACTTTAACTCTTCCACTGTTCTGAATCAAGGTTTCGCTCTGAACTGCATGGACTGGGTAATAATAAATATTACTATTTAAAGCGTAATTTTAATTATTTGTCAACTTGACAATATTTTACATCTATCCAGTAGTTATATGTAGAATAAAGGGAACCACAGACTTTGCACCTCTGGAAACGTTATCCTTAATCTGCATATATTGTGATTTACATTTCTCTTTCTATCAATGTAAAAGGCTTTTGCAAAATAATTGTGACAAACATATTTTTGATGTATTTGATTATCCACTGCACATTGAGGCTCACCATTGAACCTAGTGGCAGACAGGCAAGATGTTCAAAAGAGACTCTGGATGCATTGCATATCCAGTCCTTAACCTTATACCAGGAAGAGTTGACATCGGAATGATAATCTCATGGTATCACCAACTCTGTGGGGGAAAAGCAAATTATTTACTTCATTAATTTTTATTGCTTTTTTAATATGCCTTTATTTTTTAAAATGACAACTCCGTTGTAATACTTTTTTTTAAATGTCTTTATCAGACAAGCATTTAAAACATTTATGGAGTCTTTTACAGTTTTTGACTGGCCAGCAAGCCGATGAGGGTTGTTCAGGGGAACATACCTGTGACCTGCTGGCTGCTCAAAGGCTGCTTTAGCCCAGTGGTTGTTTGCTGGATGCAGAAGCATGGTCACTCAGTCCTCTAAAAATGGAGAAAGTAAAGACAGGCAGGTACTGCAGCCAGCAAGATCAGGCAATGGATGGCTTCCGGACAATCTGATCACTCCTTTTAGTCAAATCTTGGAAGATACCAACATTCAGTATCAACATTCAATAACATAGATTTAATGCATTTATTTGAAGTTTTACAGAATGATCGAGTAATTAAAGAATTAAGCAATAGTAAACTGTTCTGAAAAACTGCTCTGGTTACTCACAGTGTCTGGAGTCATGGGGAACAATGAAATAATGAACTGTAATTTTCTGGCCTCTGAACTACAGTATTAAATCAGCTGCAAAAGGTACCTTCAGTTTGCAATTATGTCCTCAGGGTTGTCTGAATTAAGCCAGGCTATTAGTTTCCCTTGTAACCTCAGGGCATTATTTCAGTACATGGCTAAAATATTTACAGAAATCTGTACACCAGTCATCATTTTATAATGTATACTTTAATAAATACAACAGCAAGGCAGTAGAAAGCTAAAAAGCTCTCATAGTACATAATATAGCACACTTGTAATAGTAAAAGCTGTTAAATGATTGCATTTGGTCCATCTCCAGTCTTTTTTGCATCTGCTGATTTATCTCTAAATTTGAAGCATATTTTAGCTGAGCAAAATTGAGATGGGGAGGCAAAGTCTGAAGAAACATTATTTTATCATATTTAGATGCAAATTTATTTGTGGGTTAAACTGTATGTTCATATTGTCCATTAAAGAAAAGAATCAGCAACCTTAGATGCTGTACTCTATTTACTGATAAAACTAAATAACACAGTGAAAGTCATTACATTTGTTTTTTTTGTATTTTAACCTCAGTTATATTTACAGTTTTGTTTCTCTTTTTCAGAGGTGTCCCAAGAAATGGCTTAATTTGTGCTGTGTAAGATGCACAACCATCAAAAATGCAACGGGCGGCGTCAACAAAGAAAAGCACCAACGTTCAAGTTTTTTTTTTAAACACCTTGGGTCCCATCAGCAAATTGGAAGAAGTCAAATGGCCTTTTTTTTTAAATCTGAAATGTTCTTTGGCTGTATTTTGAGAAACTCTTAACTGCAAACAGCACAGCCTGCACAAACTCTGATGGATATCAGTGACTGTTTGCAGTCTGGTCATAAATCATAATGCATGAATGGCACACTCTACAACCTATTGAGCAACGTTTGTGAAAAGTAGCGGCAGTGTAATCGATTTTTGAACTCCCATCTCAAACACATGATGAAAAACCGTTGTGCCAACTGGTTATGTATTCATGGAATACTAAATAAACTTTATGAGGTAATTTGAAGCCTGACACATAGTGACTGGAAGATGAAAACTAATAGCAGAAGAAATCTACCATGCGCATGAATATCGTGCAGTTGTATTGATCCTGCTATTGGAGAGAGGGAATAGCACAACATCTGTACATCAGTCATAAGCCCAAGAATGTGGATAGTCAGTGGTTTATTGTTGATTTTCAAGATTAATGGCAAAGAATTTCACTGAATTTCTATTTTTGTATGTTTTTTAAGTATTGGCTGTGGGGGAGGGAGGGGATTATTCCTAATGAGCCGTTCTATTGTTATGAGTTTGCATTTAAAATATTGTACTATCTGATATTTTCTGAACTATTTTTTGTCTTAAAACTAAGCTCAGCTTTTGCGTAAACTCAGTAAAAGGATGACAATTTATATCATGTGCGCCTTGAGTTCTGAAGTGTGTTGGTCACATCAAACCTTTAAATACTGAGGCTGAGGTAGTTTCAAACCTGGCATTCACCGAAGAATAAAGAATTCAACACTACAATGCGCTTATAATTGCACACCCAATGCTAATCTTAAAAATTTCAACTGGATTATCCCACATTCCTTTGAAAGAGTATTTATTTGGCTTTTGGGCAAATCTCATTTTAAAAAAATTACTAGTTTCATAATTTGTGGTACTACAGGCATGAAAGAGCAATTACACCAGCATATTGCAAGCATGTACATTCATAATGGGTGCTAGGTCTGAGCTGAAGGCTGAAGTACGTGTTTCATTATTACGTATGTGTATGTGCACATCGACACTGAAACGTTGCATTCAGAGCCATTAATGTTGCAAGGTTCAGCACTTTAGACTTCAAGCTCAATTGCTGAATGCAAGCTTAAAAGTAAGATACATAATTTACTGCTTAAGTTTATTATGTAACATTTCAAGTGTTTCATGCCACTGTTTGATTAGATTTTGGTTGCTGCTGTCCCCGCTGTACCTGGGCTGCTCCACTTATGATTCTTTAATCTCACCTTGGATCATTTTTATTATTATTTGAAAAGCTCCATTGAAATGGTGCACAAAATCATTTTTATAATAAAATTTAAGACGTGAATGTAGAACATTGAACTTTTTAAACCACATTTAATGGAATCCCATTCACAATCATAGAATTCACAAGTACACTCTGTTTTACTTTCATAAGATAAAACTTACACCAACGTGAAGTTAATCTAGTTTTGACACTGATATGTTCCTTGAGTCATTGACATTTTGATCATATTATTGTAATGCTGTTTTAAGTAGCACACTTGTGTATAATTGTGCTTACAAATACATCTGCAGTAAAGGCCCAATTTCAAAATTGACTCTGTGAATAGAACAGAAAGCATTTGCCCTATTAGATATGTCATGTTAAAACAATGCTCCCTGGAAATTCTAATGCACCCTTAGGGGAGATGGTCAAAGCAAATGGTGTCAAAGGACATTTCAATCATTGGCCCATCGAGGAAAATATTAGATATACTTTTTCAGCACAGGTTCCAATGAGAGAGAAGGATTGGCAGCGACATGTTCAGCTGCACCTGTGCTGTGGCTGGTGTTTGAGATGCAGCATTGAAGCATAAATCCTGGAAGTGGAGAGGAATGCAAGACTAACAAGTGTATTGTTGAGTCTGATGGTGAAAAGATCAGGACCACCAGTGTGTTACTGGGGATGTGGGGCGTAGTGTGATCTAGATTGGCATTTCAATAATGGGGGGGCAGAAAACGACTGCAAAAATAAGTTGTGTGGAGTGGGTTCTATAACTGGGTAAGAGCTGATAAAGGGGGAGGACTGGGACAATAATTGGAAGAATCAATGGGAGGAGTGGCAATTAGGAAGGAGCACCATCAATGTAGGGAGCATTGGGATCCAGTTCTAAGTCTCAGATGATTGCAAATCAGAAGCCGGGCTGGAAATAGTGGAGTTCTCTTTTTTCTGGCTGGGGGGTGGGGGGAGGCGCGGATGGTGGAGTTAACAACAGAGCTAATGTATGGCAGGAGATGGGTTGGTCAATAATGTACAACAGCAATAACCTTGGTTTGCAGGAGCGCTGGATAGACCTGGGTGCTTCCACGATGACATGCTCTATGTTTCCTCGCAGTGTTCTTAAAAGGACATTAGATTGGAAAAAGACAGCCCACACACTCCTGACTTGGAAATATGGGGCACAAATGCAAGGTTTGTACCCAGTAATGTTCACGTAGATTGTCAAAGTGAATGATTATCACATTTCACTTCAGAAAAAAATATTTTGCTATTGGAAAACCAGTATTGCGTACTTGAATTCCTAGATTCCTAAGTCTCAGATTAGTGCTGAACTATCTAGGCTATGTTTAGATGTTTAACAATGCCAGACTGTTTAGATACGTTCCCATAATCCACCAGTTTCCAACCTTTTTGAAAGACGGCTCAGTTGGTACACGCCTATACAATGGACACTGTCCACTGTCTGTGTCAGTGATATGGCAAGTCATGTTTAATCCACAGCCTGATTTGGAGCCAGTCTTTTTAGTGCTGATATTTAACACATAGACGTATGTAAACATTTATTGTACAAAAACAGATATTACATATTTCGGCAAGGTGGTTTGCTGTTGAACTAAATAATTCTCAAAGGTTTTTGAAAATAAGTTTGTACATTGGTTTATTTTAATCACAGTACATGATATTTCTCCCAAGTCAGTGCTCGATTCCTGTTGCTGAGTCCGAGCATGGCCTGGGCAAACTGAGATGCAAAAATGATATATTTTACTGTCGGTGCCCTTGTTCAGCCAACTGTGAAACCTGATAGCAGAATAGTCACCATCAACAACTGTCAGTTCTATCCAGCAATCAGTAAGCTGCTCTCTAGTTTACAGCACAGTCAATTTTACCATTTAATCACATACTACATGGTGTAACTCAGCCAATGATCTCCTGTGGCATTGCTCATTATAAAAAATAAAAATAATTTATCTTCCTGCAATTATTATCTTTGCTCTGTCTTCCTCGATGCTGCTGACTTGCTTCTTTATCTCCAGACTCACGCCACTCTTAATCTCCCCAGCTCTTTCTCAGTATTTGTGTTGCCAGTTCATAAGTCATAGGAACAGAATTAGGCCATTTGGCCCATCGAGTCCACTCTGCCATTCAATCAAAGCTGATCTATCTTTCCCTCAACTCCATTTTTGTGCTTACCCTTGACACCTTTACTAATCATGAATCTGCCAATCTCAGCCTTAAAAATGGACAATGTAAAAGAACCCTGGTTCTTTTTGAAAGCCTTATCCGGCCTTCCCTGGGTCAGCTAGCGAGAGGTAATTGAGAAGCTGCAGAAAAATACAGATGAGAAAAGTGTGAGGCTCAGAATTAGGCTGCATTTTAGATTTTTTTTTTCCAAGTGTTTAAGATGTGGAATACAGTCTGTCTTTTGCAAACAAAGTATTAAATAATTGTACCAATCAGTGAGTTTTCAACTTCACCAGGAAAATCAATATCTAAGTTTATTACTTTATTCAGTTTGTCAGTCATCAATTATTGGAAAATTAAACATCATTTCAAAAAAATATTTTTCCCAAATTCAATTAGATTGAAGAAAGTACCCTCATCAAACTCATTGCAAATTAGTTTCCAGTTGATAGCAAGCTTACATTTTCTGCGGTAATGTTGCATTGTTTCAATCCTTTCCCGGTGGACCGCGGCCTGCAGGGAGAGAGCTGCCCATGCAGTCGAATACAAGACCTGGGTGGAAGATGGTCGCACCCTGTCAGACTACAACATCCAGAAAGAATCTACCCTGCAGATAGACACTAAAAGCTGGAGCAACTCAGCGGAACAGGCAGCATCTCTGGAGAGAAGGAATGGGTGACGTTTCGGATCAAGATCCTTCTTCAGAGTCGACACGAAAAGTCACCCATTTCTTCTCTCCAGTGATGCTGCCTGGACCGCTGAGTTTTACCCCAGCTTTTAGTGTCTATCTTCGGTGTAAACCAGCATCTGCAGTTCCTTCTTACACAAAAATCTACCCTGCACTTGGTTCTTCATTTGAGGGAGGGCAATTGTTAAACTGTTGTAATTGGCTTTTTTTGTGGGTAGCGTTCTTGCCTCTGGCGTAAAATGTTGATTAAAGTGTCTTCCCGTGTAATTCAAAATAAAATTGATGCAAGCTTAAAAAAAAACACACAAAAAAACCCCACAACACCTACAAGGAGGAAGCTGCCAAGCCAGACGTGATGGGTGGGGAGCAAGGCCGGTAGGAGAGGAGTCTGGCCTATCGCGCCCTCAAGGACTCCTGCGAGTAGCGCCTCTGAGGCACGAAGATGGTCGGGCGAGGAGAGGGATGTTGCGTCCAAGAAAGTCAATGGCTAGAGAGCTGCAGCAGCCTGGGGCTTGCCTGGATCAGGCACAGTTCTTAAAAATAGACTGTACTTTGAAAATGGCGGCAACACATGGCGTCTCTTGCATGCGGGCTCAGTAGACTATTTCTGTACACATTTCTGTACACATCCTAATCAAGGATGTGCTTAGGTTTGGGAATATTGTACTGGACTGTATGTAAGAGAAGGATTTCACTGCGTTTGCAAATGTGAATAAAAGCACCATTGAATAAATTCAAATGCCCCATTGTGAGGCCCATTGAGAGGATGAGACTCTTAAAAATGTATAGCATTAGAAAAGTTAAGGTTGACTAATGTTTGTATTATAGACAGGTAAATGGATTGCTTACATGTGGGGATATGCTTAGTAGTACCATAAAGATGTGCATATGTTAAATAATGGTTTACTCTGAGCATTTCAAATAAACCATTAATAATGGGATTATATGTTTTCTGCAAAATAAGCAAGCACATTTGTTTTATGCTAAAATACTAAATTTCGGTTTGCACGGCATAAATCTTTTGTGAAAATCACATGAAATTCTTAAATGGAAACACTCCATTTATTGAATAGGGATGCATATTTTTTCCACATGAGTTTTACATGGTACTTTTATAAAATCTAATTAAAGAGATTATGCAAAATCTTACAAATGGAATCTTAGCCGCTTTTGAGAGCCATCTGAATGTTTTATGCAGCATTTATCCACGTTCATGACTTATCTATGAAATATATAAATGCACATGAAATTGCAGCTAATATTCTCTCAATATTTGGGCTGCCACCCTCTGTCATTAGTTTGTTGGATGCTGTCACAATAAGATCATTTGCCACTGATCGAGCCATAGCATTGAGCATGTACTGTATGGTCTGGTGCATGGTGTATCAATCAATCAGTTATATTTAATTATGTTTTAGTATGTTTAAAATTATGAAAGGCTACCGTGGGTTAGAACCACAATATTTACATTAATGGAGGGGTAAAAGCAACGGGGCAAAGGGGACCTTGACTTGAAGGAGAAAGAGTGTACTGGAACAGAAGAAACCTAGAAGCAACTGGAACGCAGTCCTGAACTATCTACTTCATTGTTGACTGGCTTTCGTGCACTAAATGTTATGACCTTATCGTGTATCTGAACACTGCGAATGGCTCGATTGTAATCATGTATTGGCTTTCCACTGACTGGTTAACACGCAACAAAAGCTTTTCACTGTACCTCGGAACACGTGACAATAAAATTAACTGAATTGAACTGGGTCCATCTTTCTTTGAAAGTGGCAGGATGTGCTGAGAGAACTTTAAGTAGACCCTGGAGAGTTCTGGACTTCATAGAGGCAGAATGGACAAATTTTATTTATTTTTTATTTTTTATTTAACCAGGAGAAGTCTCATTGAGATTAAAAATCTCTTTTACAAGAGAGTCCTGGCCAAGACAGGCAGCAGCACAGTTCCACAGTTACAGACAATAATTTTTTTTTTTAAACAACAGAGAACATATAAATAGATTCACAGTCAGAACATCATCAAACAAAGCATGTACAGACAGAAGAGCCCGCTTCAACATCATTAAGAAGGGATTTAAATCTGTTTATAGAAACCAGCTCCTTAAGTTTTAGTTCATTCTGCAGCTGGTTCCATGCGAAGGGCTGGTTCCATGCAGAAAGGTTATGTTGAATCTTTATATAATACTGGTTAGGATATAACTGAAGTACAACATCCAATTCTGGTCATAGTCTAGAACTAATTACCGACAGGGTAAAATAAATAGACACAAAGCGGTGGAGTAACCCGGTGGGTCAGGCAACATATGCGGAGAACATGGATTTTTTTTGTTGGTAAACCACCATCTGATTTTCTTGTGTCTCGAACTCTTGGGTAGGTGGAAACCAAGTCAGTAAAGGTTTTCAAAAGGGAATTGGATGGGCCTCAAGGGGAAATAATTTTACAAGTCTTCAGGGAAACTGCAAGGAAATGGGCCTGATAATTCCTCTACAAGGACAATATCTACCATTTACTCAGCTTCCTGCGTCAATAATGATTCTACGCTTCCATTTCTACACGGGTGACCAGGAAACAATGTACCATTTTTCACTTACAAGTTAAATTGAATACAACTTCTGTTCCAGGAATGTCTAACCTACTCCGCCCCCCAACTAGCCTTCCTGACTTGCCTTGTTCACTCTCTTTGGTGTCTAATTCCCATCTTGTCTGTGATTAGGCATTGGAGTTCTGAAGAAGGCCTTCGACCTGAAGCATGATCTCCGGTTCTCTTCCCACCTATGCGGCTGGACCTGCTGAGTATATCCAGCACTTTTGTTTTCATTTTAAACAGGGTGTAACTTAAGTGACATTATATACTGTATTTTAATAAAGGTGGCCAACTCAGTGGAAGTAAGTTGCGTCAGTGCCCAGACTTCCATGTGTGCATGATAACAACAGTCTTGGTACCGAGAGAGAGCCGTTGAAGACATCGGACGCGAGGAGCAAGGGCCGGTAGGAGAATGAACCAGGGTATTGTCTCCAGCACCTTCCAGTTTCTTCCCACATCCAAAAGACGTGCAGTCACTATTAATTTCTCCTATTGCGTAGGGAGTGGGTGCAAAAGTAGGATAACGTAGAACTGGTGTGAATGGGTGATCAATGATCAGCGTGGATTTAATGGGCTGAAGGGCCTGTTTCCATGCTGTATCTATTTTTTAAATTAGTCAACCATCATTCATCCAACTGAGACCCATTGCATAAAAACTAATCTCGTGGGGTTTGGGAAATTACCTGATGTCTACATACAAACGTTATGGATTTAATCTTGCTGTTTGCTGTCCAGATTGCTTGAGTTATGGCATTATTTTCTCTTGGAATTGACACCAGTTTATACAAATTTAAAATGTAATTGTCATTCATATTCACTCCAGTTGTATTTAACTAGGTGTCGCAGGTCTGAACTGGTTTCTGCTTGAGGCATAAAGGGGTTCAGACCGTCTGTATTCACCAGTTTCTAGTTTACGTGCATTAAAGAAATTGCAGCTCCACAAACTGTACTAATCCCACTGCAGGCGAGTAATATCAGTTGTCCCTACTTGCTCAGAATTATCCAGGGCAATATGGCCCTCTGGACATGCCTCAATTATCATCTTAACCTGACTGTTGACTGGTGCGAAACTCAAGTGTTTGCTTGGATCACTTGTTCACTCCATGCTGAATGAATATAAGTGGGTGCCCACAGTGGACATGCAAGCACATTCAAATGACAGCTGAATGCTGCCTGTTCTGGATGGAATGGTGACATGCTGAAAAGGGAAAATAGTAACCAGGCAACAAAATCAGAATTGAGTGTAGAGTCATTTTCAGAACAAGATAAGCAACATTAATTTGTACGTAAGTGACATTATAGAAGTCGATCAACAATTTGCTTTAGCCGATGCATGTATATTCTAATGCAGTGGTCTACCATGTACATTTACCTGGTCTGGAGAGAGTGGATATGGAGAGTTTTTAAGAAGGAACTGCAGATGCTGGAAAATCAAAGGTAGACAAAAGTGCTGGAGAAACTCAGCGGGTGCAGCAGCATCTATGGAGCGAAGGAAATAGGCAATAGTGTCTGGGGTTATGGGGAGAGGGCAGGAGAATGGGATTGAAGGGGAGAGTTAGATCATCCAACGTTGCCTATTTCCTTCGCTCCATAGATGCTGCTGCAGCCGCTGAGTTTCTCCAGCACTTTTGTCTACCGTGGATGTGGAGAGGATGTTTCCACTAGTGGGGAAAGTCTAGGACCAGAGGTCATAGCCTCAGAATAAAAGGACATTCCTTTAAGAAGGAGATGAGGAGGAATTTATTTCATCAGAGGGTGGTAAATCTTTGGAATTCATTGCCACAGAAAGCTGTGAAGGCCAAGTCAATGGATATGTTTAAGTCAAAGAGATAGATTCTTGATTAGTAAGGGTGTCTGGGGTTATGGGGAGGGGGCAGGAGAATGGGATTGAAGGGGAGAGTTAGATCATCCATGATTGAATGGCAGAGTAGACTTGATGGGCCGAATGGCCTAATTCTGCTCCTAACATTTATGAACATGATAATTAAGTATTACTGATAATAGAAAATGCCTCAGAGTGTGTCTACCTTGGAGTTTATATGGGACACCTACAATGAGTCCTTTCAAATTAATTAATATTCATCTGGGATTGGCGTGCCAAGAATGGGAGCAATCATTGTCCACACCAGTGCATCTTTAAGATTGAGACAAGTGCCCGCTGTAAAATGTCAACATGTAAGTGGAGTTCCCTCCTGCGAGGAAATAAATGGTCAGAATTTATTTTTAGAAAATGCAGTTTAAATATTTTAAGTATCTTGCAACATCATATACCAAACATTTTAAAGTATATTCTATTTAAGTCAAATTAGTCGTGGGATTGGTTTTGTAATACAAAAACAGAAAATGCTGGTAAACACTCAGCAGATCAGGCAGCAGCTGTGGAGAAGGAAACCGGTAACATTTCAAGTTGAATACCCATTGTCAGAGCTGAGAATGTGAGAATATTCATGAAGTTGCAAGCAAGGAGGTAGAGGGATGGATATAGTATAGATAATATCTCTTGATTGGATGAAGTTGAGGTTAACTGAGGAGATTCCAATATTACGTTAATTAATTCATTAGACCCGTGGTCAAATAGAAAAACAAAGGAACAAAAAAAACCCCAAAGAGACAAATACCATGCCACTGCTGACCCTGAAACCACAAGGAGAATGACAGGAAAAGGGATAGGTGACGCTTCGGGTTGGAACCCTTCCTCACAATCAGAGTCTGAACAAAGGTTCTGACCCGAAACATCACCCATACATTTTATCCAGAGATGTTGCCTGACCCGCTGAGTTACCGCAATCTATCTTTGGTATAAATCTGCATCTGCAGTTCCTTTCTACACCAAAAGGAGAATGCTGGAAATGTCCAGGATGACAATCTGCGTCTGTTGGGAGTGAATAATGTGGCTAATAGTAAATGTGCATAACATTACAGAACAGGCCAGTTCGGACATAAACAATAAGGAATTGTATGTTTCTAATTCAATATTGAGTCCCACAGACAACAATAGGCCCAGACCATAAGGCGGGCACTGCTGTTCAAGGTTAGACTGGGCCCCGTTCGCGCAATGCAGGAGGCTGCACACATGAAGGTCAGTGAGAGTGGGATGAAGAATTAGAGTGACAGACTTAGAGTAACAGAGTTACTCCTATAAAAAGGAGATCATATAGTCGGCACTGAATGCAGTACATCAGATCAGTAGAGTACATGTGAATCATCAGTACATCTAAAACTATTGTTCTGAGTCCCTGCATTCTGGGGAGGTATGATTTAAAGCCACATATTATTTTTGTGACGTGCTCATTTTCATCAGGTGAAACATTTGAAACAGTTGCAATGCAGTGTGTGGCATTGTAGTATTTTCTAACATCTACTGTACATTTTAATTTTGCTAGTGTGAAATATCATTGCTGGAGCTTTGAAATTAACACAAGGTATGCTTATTCCTATCTATGCATATGTGCTTGAATACAGTCTTCTGGCAGTGGAGGGAAAGAATGGTATTTTCTATCAATCACATTCGCTGTTTACTGGGGTTCAATGCAGAAGATGCAGCATAAATAGAGCCGCACAACTGAAACCAAACTTTCTGGAAAGAGATTTTGTGCAGATGAAAATAATCATTTCAGAAATATTCATATTGTTTATTCTGTTCAAGGAGAGTCAAAAGCTGAGATTCCATCTCACTTATTAGCAGGAAATGTTGATTTAATAGCAGAGGCCAAGTTTCGCTCAGTTAATTTTACCTACCCTCTCAGCACACGTCACAACAATTGGGAAAGACATTGGCCGCCTGCGTGTATTATTTCATACACTGCTGTGCAAGAAATTGCATGAAATTTAGAAGTGTCACACCACATTTCGGTGAGATGCAAGGAAGAGGTGGGAGGCCTGGTGACTGTAAACAGTTTGCAGCAGAGATGGAAGTGGTGCTCACAACAGCAGCATTTTATCCAGGAGACTGAATTCTGATGGAGCACAGTTTAGCTGAAAATAAATATACATCAAGAATGCAAAATAATGTGAATAAATTTATGCCATTTACAAACAGAGCAGAAAGCATTTAAGGAGCTTGGAGCTACATGCTTCACCCAGGCTGTGAATGACTACTAACCCCAAACCAATATTATTTTTTAATTCAAACTCGTAAGAAAAAAAGGCTGAAAAAAAATCTTGATATATAAACTTCGGTTATTTTTTATGCCTGTTTTTTCAGTCCTTTGTTAATCCTATGCAGCTCATAAATCAACTATTATTCCTGTGTTCAGGTATTGTAATCTGTCTGTTAGAAGCAACCTTAATGAATATTGTTTTTATGTGATGGAATGTTTAATTTCTGTTTGGATGAAATTTACAATTAGGATGGGGCTGTTTTGCTTGTGTCCTGAGCTGTGAACAGCACACATGGCTGATTCTGCAGATGACTGCCGTAGTTTCATCCTGTTGTTTTCATGCCCGATTAGTGAAACTGTCTCCCATGTGTCCCGCTCGCTGAGATTTGTATGCATTAAATTCCTTCAAACAATTGCAGGACAGTTTTTTTTCAATTTAGTGGCACTGGTAGAATTTTAAGCTGCATCTTGGAAGTATGTACTGTGCATATGCAGATGCCTGCGATGTCTAATGGATCTCTGCTATAGTGAGCTAGAATAATCACCAGAACATGTGTGGGCTGGCATGGTGTAAATTGTGTTTTTGCAACTGTTGATAAAGGGCAGTAGCTAAGGTCCAGCCAGCGAAAATCATTCGAAGGTGTTAACTGGAGTGTGAGAATTCAAATATCGTATTTTGTTTGTCAGTGGTGTCTTGCAGTTGATATCTCTATTTTCTCAACACAAGTTAAAACATGTCTTAAAATATACTCGAGGAAGTTGAACGCCTTAACAACATTACAGCCAAATCCCACAAAAGGTGTTGAGATGTATCTGCACAACATCAGTTTGTTCTCAGCACATATGATGCATTGGCTTTCCGTAACAAATTCTGACCTGCCATCCACTAATTCCATACTGGAAAAGATATCTAAAAACTTACCCTAACAGAGGGCAAGATAAGGCATATTCGATGAATGACCGCTTTCTTAAAACTGCAATTTAGAAGGACATAACTCTTATGACAAGGAAATACTTAAGATGAAAAGGATCCATTGACGTAAATGGAGGAACATTAATTTTTAATGTTTTTTTTAACCACAATTTTGGGAGCAGACTTTTTATTTAAAAAAATGTAAATTCCATTCATCATCTTTGTGCCCTATTTACATCTTTCAGTTTTACTTCATCAATAATATAAGAGCAGCAGTAACAAAATAGTTGGTGCCAAGAAATGTATTTTGTGAATGAAAAAATCTAGGTTTCCATGCCTGAATCAAGTGACACAAGGGCAAGAATTAATTTTAACTAAACAAAAGGATCTTGCATGTATTTTTATGTTGAGGTAGACACTTTATGCAAGATTTCCCCAACAATTTTTGCTTAAATCCTTAAAAGCTGCGGAGGATTTGTTTCACACTTGCCTGTACTAAACATTAAATAAGATCTGTAGATGCTGCTCCCACCCCCTACTCCCCCCATACCTCACTAACTTTGGCAATGGGACAGTCAAAGCCTTTGAGAAACCTCAGCTCCACACACTGCTTCTCTTGGGATTCCACCAATCTCCCGTTAAAGTTCCATCAGGAGAATACCTCCAGAAGGTCAGGGCAATTATTACTTATAACTCTCCAACACAATTATAATTAAATGCTTGCTTTAACACCTCAGTGGTAATTCTGCAGAGTCTGACCATTATGGAACCTGAAATTGATGGGACGAAAATCAGGTCTGTTCTGTTGTGAATGAGTGTTTCTCTCTGAGAGGTAACCCAACCAATTTGCAGTGCTGAAAATCTAATGTTGTTGCCTCGTAGAAACTACAGAAATTGATAGAGGACGGGTTCTTGAATTTTATCATTCACTCATGTTTCACACAGTCAAGTTGATGCTTCACATAAAGCTATAGGGCGGCACAGTGGTGCAACTGGTAGAGCTGTTGCCTCAGTGCCAGAGGCCCAGTTCAATACTAAACCCAGATGCTGTCTGTGTGGAGTTTGCACCTTCTCATGGTGACAGCATGGGTTTCTTCCTGGTGCTCTGGACTCCTCCCACATCCCAAAGCCATGCAGATTTGTAGGGTAATTGGCCTCGGTAAATTGCCCTTAGTCTGTAGGAAGTGAATGAGAAAGTAAATGTTTAGTGATACAGCAAGGAAACACGCCGCTTGGTCCACCGAGTCCAGGCCGACCATCCATCTCCCGTTAACATTCATTCTATGTTACCCCACTTTTCCATCCACTCCCTACACACTAGGAGCAATTTACAGAGGCCACATGGTCAAAGGGAGAATGTGCAAACTCCACAAAGTCAGCACCTGAGGTTATATGGAACCCAGGTCAGTGAGGCAGTTGCTCCACTGTTTGCACTACTGTGATTGCTTAACGTACTTTGATGTTTGCACTAACGTCCAGTTTTCCATTACATTTATTGTATTTTTATTATTGTTACGCTTGATGTGCCTATAAACCAGCAGCAAGTAAGAATTTATTTGTTCTGGTAAATATGGCAAATAAATACTCTTGATTCTTATTCGCTTTACACATTTTATATATTTCTACTTTATTTCTTCCGAGCAGGAAATCAGAACTGGTGAATGGAACACATCTCACATCTATATCTAACACCAGCGGTTGCAACTTGTTTATATGGCACCTTCGATGTAGCAAAGCATCACAAGGTGCTACAACAAGCATTATCAGTAGAATGTGCTGCATGAAGCCATTGTACAATACGGCAGCTTTTAAGGAATGCCTTACTAGAGTAGAAGGGTGGGAGAGGATGCAATTAAATTGGATAATACAGTACCTAATTACAATCACGGCACTATAGCTAGAGCAAAGGGAAAGACACAGAGTGCAGAATACAGTTCTCAGCATTGTAGAATAGAATAGAATGCTATTTATTGTCATTCAAACCTAGGTTTGAATGAAATTCCATTTCTACAGTTTTTCACATTACAAAACAATCCAAGACCCACACTTAACACAGTTTACATAAACATCCATCACAGTGAGTCTCCAACATCTCCTCACTGTGATGGAAGGCAAAGTATTTATCTCTTCCCTTTGTTCCTTCTCCCGTGGTCCAGCAGTCCAACTGTAGTGTCGAGGAGAACTGGGGCTCCGATGTTAAAGCCCCCGGCGGGCGATGGTAAGTCCTGAGGCCGTTTAAGCCACGCCGGGTGATGTTAGGCCCCGGCTCCATGTCCTTAAACCCGCGATTCCAGCGGGAGAAGTCGCCGTTGCGGAGCTCGGAAAAACGGTCGCCCACCAGGGACCTGCGAGCTCCCGATGTTCCCGTCCACCGGGTCTGCGGCTGGAGCATCCGAACTCCAAAAGTCGGGTCGCAGCCGCACGCCACCACAGCTCTTCCCGCTCCGAAGTTGGCCAGCTCCGCGATGTCAGTTCCGCAGGCTCTGCAACTGGAGCCCTCAGGTTAGTCCCGGCCGGAGGTCGCCGCCGGCTCCACGATGTTAGGCCCAACGACATCCGAGACCCGACAGGGAATAGTCGGGTCCCCGCACAGGGAAGAGATTAACGGTTTCCCCCACAGCCCCCCCCACCACCCCCCACATATACACAGCTAAAAAAATAATAAAAACTGACTCAAAGACATACATTTAACAAGACAAAAATAAAAAAAGACAGACGACTGTAGTCGAGCCGCTGCCGTTAGGCGCCACCACTCCCACAGCGCATCAGATCCAGAGACAAAGTCCAATGTGTGTAATGGAGTAGAGGTGAATAGGACAGTACCCTGACTTATGGAAGGGTGTTCAGAAACCTGATAACAGAAGCTGTTCCTGCGTCTGGTATTAAGACTCACATAAATGTTGTTTTGAATAGTTAATTCAGCGGGCAGAGGAACCTCTGTGTGATCTTCGACGTATATTCAAGTTAAAGTCCTGAGTTCTATCAATGGTTCATGTCCCATGCTAACTGATGCACCTCGATCAAAAGAGTGGAGGGGGCTTCACATGTGCTCTTGGTTTGCTGAAGCACGAATGGGAAAATCAACCAGAGTTTTGCTCCTGTCTGTTATCCATTGATCTGGATGCAAAATGCACACCTACAGATATTGGCGAAAGCTATGACTGTAATATCCCATGGTCAATTGTCTTCAAACTTTCACTATTTACTCCCACTTAAAAATGACCTCCTTTGGAATTGGACCTGAGTATGGATTAGGATTTACAAGAGAAAAAAGAAGGAAATGAAAATGATTGTGGAAAAGCTAAATGTCAATGAAAAGTAAATAAATAATCCCTCTCCAATTCGACTGATCAAAATATTCTTATTTTCAGATACTTTGATTATATTAATATTGATACTCCTACGAGACAACAAATGTCAAGTGTATAACAACCAACAACCATACAAGTACTTTGTCCTGACACAAAAATTGTTGAGAGAAAATTTGTCTTGTATCAAACTTGTAAAATAGTGGAAAGCACTAAGTCAGCTGTAAATCAGCAATCCAATCAAATCAGTTTGGAACAGATTACAATGTGAGTAATTCATGAATGCCATCTGATGGCTGAGATCGAGTTAGGTGCAGGTGAGTAGACAAAAGTGCTGGAGAAACTCAGCGGGTGCAGCATCATCTATGGAGCAAAGGAATTAGGCAACGTTTTGGGCCGAAACCTTTCTTCAGGTGCAGGTGAGTTTCTAAGTAGGTTTGCTTGGTCCAGTAGCATAGTTTCAATTGAAGTGGACATTTATTGATGCTGCTTGAAGATGGAAGTCATAAGATCATGTGATAGGAGTAGAATTAGGCCTATCGGCTCATCAAGTCCACTCCGCCATTCAATCATGGCTGATCTATCTCTCCCTCCCAACTCCATTCTGCTGCTCCCCATAAACCCTGACACCCGCCCTAACAAGAAGTGATTACATAATGTAATGCTGACGTACAAATCAGGAAGTGTTACATAATGGACAATAATATAATCACATGACATTGGACCAAGTCTGTTTTAAATTATTTGATTCCTGAACTATTGCAGTATCATTTTATCATCTGTTTTTGATTAAGCTTTCATAATGCAAACTTAATGGCCCCAAATCTATACCTAAAGTCTTGATGTGGAAGGTAAATGATGGTGAATTTTATCCACGCTTGTTAGAAAAAATGAAGCACCAGCATGGGGATTTTTTCCTGGGCTAAGAAGCTGGAGTGTAATAGTTTTAAACTTTAGTTAAGTTTACTTTAGTTTAGAGATACAGCCCCGAAACTGGCCTTTCGGCCCAGCGAGTCCGTGCCGACTAGCCATCCCCGCACACTAGCATTGTCCTACACACAACAGGGACAATTTACAATGTTTCCAAAGCCAATTAGCCTACAACCCTGTACGTCTTTGGAGTGTGGGAGGAAACCAGAGCACCTGGCGAAAACCCATACAGGTCACGGTGAAAATGTACAAACTGCATACAGCCAGCACCCATAGTCAGGATTGAACTTGAGTCTGTGGCACTGTAAGGCAGCAACTCTACCGCTACTCATCATGACACAAGAGGATGATCTCTGGTCCATCAGGCAATAATCACATTGGTCCAAACTTCTTACTTCCCTTTACCCTGGCAACTTATTTCCTCATTCATGCTTGTCAACTCCTCTTTGATTTTGTTTTGCCATTACGAGAACGATCCCAGAAATAATATGCTGAGTGTTTGACAGCACAGGACCTGTACTTGTTGGAGTTTAGAAGGATGAGGGGAAGACCTCATTGAAACTTACTGAATAGTGAAAGGCCGGGATAGAGTGAATGTGGAGAGGATGTTTCCACTAGTGGGAGAGCCTAGGACCAGAGGTCATAGCCTCAGAGTAAAAGGACTTACCTTTAGACAGGAGGAATGTATTTAGTCAGAGGGTGGTGAATCTGTGGAATTCATTGATTCAGACAACTGTGGAACCCTAGTAAATTGATACTTTAAGGTGGAGATTGACAGATTCTTTATTAGTATGGGTGTCAGGGGTTATGGGGAGAAGGCAGGAGAATGGGGTTGAGAGGGAAAGATAGATCAGCCATGATTGAATGGCAGAGTAGACTTGATGGGCTAAATGGCCTAATTCTTCTCCTAGAATTTATGGACTTATTAATTATATGAATTAAGAGTTGCCTTTAAACCTATCAGCCCTTCGGTGGGAAACCAGAACACCTGGAGGAAACTTCCGAGGAAACGTACAGTCTGAGAGACAACATCTGAGGTCATTGGTAAATCCAGGTCCCTGCGGCTGTCTGGCAACAGTACTACCTGTTATCCCATTACACAGGCAAGTCTTTATAAATAAGGTCATGTGATAGGAGTAGAATTAGGCCATTCTGCCCATCAAGTCTAATCTGCCATTTAATCAAGGCTGATCTATCTCTCCCTCCATTCTCCTGCCTTCTCCCAATAACCACTGACACTCGTACTAATCAAGAATCTATCTATCTCTGCCTTAAAAATATCCATTGACGGCTTCCACTGCCTTCCGTGGCAAAGAATTCCACAGATTCACCACCCTCTGACTACAGAAATTCCTCCTCATCTCCTTCCTAAAGGAATGTTCTTTTATTCTGCTATGACCTCTAGTGCTAGACTCTCCCACTAGTGGAAACATCCTCTCCACATCCACTCTATCCAAGCCTTTCACTATTCAGCAAGTTTCGATGAGGTCCCCCCTCATCCTTCTAAACTCCAGCGAGTACAGGCCCAGTGCCGTCAAACATTGCACAGACAAGTCTTTATTAATGTCAGCTTGTCTGTCAACAACAGCCAGGTCTTTCAAACGACGTGCCCGGTGATGACACATTATGATTGCCTTTTCTCATTTTTATTTATTTTCTATCCAAAAATATAATTCATTATCACTGACGAGATCACGAAAAGAATAGCTTGCTCACATCGGAGATGTCCAGATGCTGAATGGTAATAGGTTTTAAAAGAAAGTAAGCCTGAGCTATCAGCACAAGTGTCCATCAGAGGCGACCTGATATAATAGAATCAAACATGCAGCAGGAATCCTTATTGACATTTACAATTTGGTATCCATTATTAATCATATATTTACTGTGATTTTAATTCTACACATGCAAAAAAGAAGTATGCAGCTGTGAGGGAAAGTCCAGGTTCCAGAGGCTTTAATGTAAAACAGTAATGTCTCTGAAACGTGAACTGTGTGTCAGAAGTGTACATTCCCCTTGAGTAAAGCTCTGGGAAATCGAACCCAAAACCACACCTTTTAAAGCTGGCAAAATGAATGGAACACACAAAAAGAAAACATCATTGCTTTCAGTATTTATATGTTTTCAAGTGCCTAATCTTGAGTGAAATGTGGACTTAGGATGAATGAATGTTACAAAGTATTAGGTCTGGGTTCTAAATGTTTCTTCTCTGGGCAGCTAGGAATGACCTTAGCCTTAGAGCTGCAGTGAGCCATATTTAACCTAATTCTTCACTTTAATGATTTTCAACACAGAAACTTTATCATTCCTGAAGAGATAGAAAGCCACCAGACTATTATGTGGAGAATATTAAAGAACTCCCCTCTATTATAATAGTCTGAATTCAGTTTAAATTTAATATACTTCACATACATCTCCTCTGCAAAAGAAAATAACTCTAGGTTAAGTAGAATATTCAGAGGGCAAGCTGGCAATACATTTATCCCTGCAACAAGGCAGGCCTCCATAATTCATTGTGCCTCATGTGTTCTCTCTTCTCTCTGGGCGAAACCCAGCAGAATTTCATCCATCCATCCATTAAGTGTATCTCGTGTGGATGAGATAAAGCTCCCCAAGGATTTCTAAGACATAAGCAACGACAAAAAGCCTTTGGCGTCCACGTCTATGTGTCTCTGTCACAGGGTGGGCGGCATATTGACCAGGCCAGCCATTAGGGATCCCTATTTATTTTTTGTGCTAAATAACAATTGAATTCATCTTATTTTTAAAATGGGCCAACTTAGTGGCAACAGCGATGTCAGGTTTGTAAACGTTTAGAACAAAACCTCCCACTGATATGTGTATGGTTTTTTAAACCAAAAGAATAAATTGTATTTATTTCCACTTCTTCCTTTTTGAAAGTTACCAATCAATAAGAATCTGGAGAGAACGCATCGTTTTCAGAACTCCAAGTCAAGACCCATCTTTATTTTGGGTCTGAAGAAGGGCCCCGACATGAAACGTCACCCATCCTTTTTTTCCTTTATCTCCAGAAATGCTGCCTGACCCGCTGAGTCGCCCAAGCATTTTGCTCCTCTCTTAGATTTACGAAGGATGTGGGATGTCACACGTGAGTGACCTGCTGCAGTTTACCCAGCAACTGACCAGCTGTTCTAGACACCATAATAAAAGTAGCTGGTCCGGTTGGGTGTAAGTTGATCTGTGATGACCCTCAGGATATGGATGGGAAGGAACACTTATTCCCTCTTGGAGATATCATTACCCGTCTCCTCCATGGCGTAGATGTACCTGGCAATTGTCAGCCCATGTCAGCACGGGCTACTTCATCTGATGTGGAGTTGTAAATGGAGTTGAACATTGTGCTCTTTTTAGGAAACATGCCCAATTCTGATTTTATGATGAAAGAAATAGTCATTCAGCAGGGAAACAGACCCTTTGTTCCAAATCGTCAATGCCAAACAAGATGCCCCATCTAATCTAGTCCCTTTTAGCCCATATCCATCTAAACCTTTCCTATCCATGTACTTGTCCAAGTGTCTTTTAAGTGCTGTTATATGACCTGCTTCAACTAGCTCCGCTCATTTCACATACCCACCACCCTCTGAGTGATTGATGAAGCAGCTGAAGATGGTTGGGCTTTGGACACTGCCTGGAGGAACATCTGCAGTGATGTCCTGGGCTAGGATGATTAATCTCCAATCACAGCCATGTTATTTCGGGCAACATATCTATAATTCCAACCATCGAAGTACTTTCCCTTTGATGTCCACTGACTTCAGTGCTACCAAGTTCTGCTTAATGAGACTTTCAGTCAAAAGCTGCCTTGATGCCAAGGTCAACAACTCGCTGTTCTTGGAGCCCTGTTTAAAACAGGGTTCATGATGAGATCTGGTGCCAAGCAGATTTGGTGAAGACCACACTGAGCATCAGTGAGAAGGTGAGTTAGTTCCCTGTCTAGCACTGTCAATGACAGTTTCTGTCACTTTGCAATGGCTGAGAACAGACTGCTTGAGACAGTAATTGGCTCGAGTGGATTTATCCTGCTATTTGTCAACAGGATATACTTAGGTCATTGGCCACATGGTCAAGTAAGATGCCAGTAATTGTACTGGAACAGCATAGACATGGACATGGCTACTTCTAGGTTGCAGCATTACAGTTGCAATGTAATCTATTTCCACAGCATTTGCCTAATCCAGTTCTCTCCCATTTCTAGCTGTCATGTGGACTGAATCAAATTGGCTGGGAACTGACTTCAATGATGGTGGGATCTCTGGTGGGACTGAGCACCGCTAGTGGACACAGTTGCAGATGCTTCAACCTCATCTATACAACTCACCTGGCTAGAACATCAAAACCTAGAGGGCACACATTAACAGTGAGAGCAAGGTGTTCTGAAGGGGATTTGAGGGGTAGGGTTTTTTTTACACGGAATGTGGTTTATATCTGTAACACATTGACAGTGCTGGAATCAGATACTACAAGTTTAAAAGTTTAGACAGACTTAAATAAACAAGATTGTGAATGACCAGTCTGGCTGTCCTCGATTACATTTTATCTCTGTTTGCTTTGTTATTACCTTCTCCTAGCTAACAATGATCTATTCTACATTTTCCTTGATCTTCATCCCCTTTATCTCATTTTTGCACCTTACGCTTCCTTATCTCTGTATATCCCTCTCCCATGACAGTCTGAAGAAGGGTCTCGCCTCAAAATGTCACCCATTCCTTCTATCCAGAGATGCTGCCTATCCCGCTGAGTTACTCCAGCATTTTGTGTCTATCTTGAGAATTATGTTGTTCTTTTGTGGGCAAATGGGATTAGTGTGGATGTGCAAAAAGGTTGGCATGGTGGGCCGAAGGGCCTGTTTCTGTGTGGTATGCATCTGTGACGCCAATTGTTCCCTTCCATTTCTGATTAGTTGTGCTTGAATTGCAGAACTTTGACCTGATCCATTGGCTGTGAGATTGCTTAGGGTAGGTAGTCCATTGTATGCAACTGTTGCTGGTGGAGACACCTGTAGCTTCACCAGGTTATCAACCCATTAGTAGATAAGTTTGGTGTTGCCGTTAGATTGACCTTCTGTACTCATCACTGAGTCATAATTGATTCCCATCTTGATAGTAATGGTGAGTGAGGGATATTTTAGTTTAGTTTACTTTAGATATACTGCACGGAAACAGGCTCTTCAGCCCACCAAGTCCACGATAACCAGTGATCCCCGTACACTGACAGCATCCTACACACATTAGGGACAATTTAACATTTTTACCGAGGCCAATTAACCTACAAGCCTGACGTCTTTAGAGTGTGGGAGGAAACTGGAGCGCCCGGAGAAAACCCACGCAGTCACAGAGAGAACATACAAACTGCATACAGATAGTACCAGTAGTCAGGATCGAACCCGGTTCTCTGGCGCAGGATCTCTACTGCTGTGCCACGGTGACGAACAATGTCGAGCATTTATTGAGCACATGTTTATGAATTGTGCTTCTGCTGCTGCTGATGGACCGTGACATTTCTGGATGTCCAGCTTTGAATGGGCATATCTTTTCTGAGTCTATGAAGGTAGGACTTTGTTATGTTATGCCCCCCTTTCAAGAGTGGTTCAGCACAAGAGCACCGATTCGTCAAATGACAAAGAATTTATTGATTCACTGTTTCTTCCACTGAGAAAGTGTAACTTGGCAGGTTTGGGGATTTAAAAGGCTTTTAGACAGGCAGGAAATAGAGGGAAACGGACCATGTGCAGGCAGAGATTCAACTTGGCATCATGTTCAACACGGACATTGTGGGCCGAAGAGCCTGTTCCTGTGCTATACTGTCCTGTGACACATAAAGCCATCTGAATTTCTGATCAACAAATAAATACACATATTTCATGATTATGCATGACTTTAACCAAAACAGATGCAATGATAAGCATTTTATCGAATGTGATAGGAGGGGGGCTAAGCCGTAAATATTGATGGAGTTACTAATCTTGGTGGAAACTCAGTGAGAAGTATAAATAAAGCAGAGGATGGTCTTCCCAACCACCCCACCCCCACCCAGTCACAGAGCTTTTCTGCCAGAGACTGCTTGGCAGCCCCTCAAGCACAATAGATTTGGGATGACGAGATTTTAATTTTTTTTAAATGAAATGGTTTTTAGGAGATTGAGTTGCGTTATAAAATATTAATGAAGATTTCTTTATTACAAAAAAATAGGCAATTTAAACAGCCGACAGCATTTTTCAAAATAATTATTTATTTGGTAACCACAGCCTCTGAACCAAGCAGCGAAAACACAGAGTACTATGTGATTTGTGCACAGCACAATGGGAAGGGGGAGAAAAATCAGGCATTTCACAAAAAAAACAAGTATCAAGTAAATTCATGGCCCAAAACTGTAACATCTTTAACTGCTGTACATCTTTATATATACAAGGCCAATTTCTCAATATATTATTTATGTATTTAGGTGTGTATGTATACACATATAACTATGTGTGCATTTATATATATATTTATATATACTTGTGCGTGTATATATATTAATATTGATGTATATAAATGTACATTAATATTTGTGTATATATGTGCATGTGTGTGTGTGTGTATGTATGTATATATATATATATGAGCATGTCTGTGTGTATACATATATATTTATGTGTGCATTTATATATATATATTTGTGTGCATATATATTAATATTTATGTATATAAATGTGTGTGTGTATGTATATAAATATACATATATGTGTGTGTGTATATATATATCTGTGTGTATGTATATATATATATATGTCTGTGTGTGTATGTGTGTACATATATATTTATGTGTGCATTTATATTTATTTATATATATTCGTATGCATTTATGTGTATATATATATGTGTGTGTGTGTGTGTGTGTACACATATTTTATGTGCGCATTTATATATACATATATATATATATGTGTATGTGTGCGTGTGTATTTATACATATATATATGTGTGTGTGTGTGTGTGTGTGTGTGTGTGTGTGTGTACATTTATGTGTGTGTGTTTATATATGAGACTTTTAGTGCAGAGTCTGTAACTCACCAGAACCGCCCCGTGTGGTGAAGGATTCATGAGCAGAATGAGACTTGTGCTGTGGATGGAGTAATTATATTACCTGATGTATCTGTCAGTCATCCCTAACACAGAACAGAGACAAGAGATGGACATAAACTTATTGGGATGTCCAGATTTATCATAGCAGACCATTCGCCAATCAAAACGCAAATTAAATTGTCACCTGAGAATATTACATTATGATGCGATATTATTAAGCAACCATTACCCAATCACAAAAAGACTTTCATGATGATCAGAGGTTGTTTCCACAAAACAATTCTTGTCAAAATTAAAGTTCATATCATATCAGTTTCAGTGCGTTCTAGCATTTTCAATGAAAGTAGACTTTAATTTTAATATCATTAATACTTGCGACAGAAGGCTGTGGAGGCCAAGTCAGTGGATATTTTAAGGCAGAGATAGATAGATTCTTGATTAGTACGGGTGCCAGAGGTTATGGGGAGAAGGCAGGAGAATGGGGTTAGGAGGGAGAGATAGATCAGCCATGATTGAATGGCAGAGTAGAATTGATGGGTCGTATGGCCTAATTCTACTCCTATCACTTATGACCTATGGGCTTGTTTGTTCAAGATGAAGTTCTCAATAAAAATATGGCATAAAAACGTACCCTGTTGGCATTGCACCATTGCATGACGTACAGTGGCTAGGATCTCCGTCTGAAGCAGGGTCCCCACCAAAAACGGTGCTTAACCATGTTCTCCAGTGATACCACCTGACCTGCTGAGTTACTCCAGTGCTCTGTGACCAGTGGTTAGGATGGGTGTACAGTGATTGATATCCTGAGCTCAGATTAGATTTTACATCTTGGCCTCATGATCGCACTACTGTAATTCAACCATTATTTTGTCACACTGGAAAAGTATCAGGGCACTGCACAATGTGCCTGAGACCATTATTGTAGTAGCTCTCGTCGACTATTCTTTTTACTATTGCTATTATAGTTTGTTGTTTGTTTTTTGTGTGTACGTATGTGTGCGTGCGTGTGTTTGTGTATAAATATATGTATTTGTGAGTATGTGTATATATACACACTGAACTTTTTTTTTCTCTGGTTTATTATTCACAGTGTACTATGTTTACATATTCTGTTGTGCTGCACCAAGTAAGAATTTCATTGTTCTTCTGGGACATATGACAATAAAACACTCTTGGCTCTTGACTCTGGTGATTACCAAAACGGTACTGTTCAAAGTGACTAAGTGTTTCATGCAGTATAGTGCAAGAAACACCAGTGATTATTTGGACGCCAGGGTCTGTATATACAAATAGCAATGTGGGATTCATGCTTCCATTTAGCAGCAGTGACCAAAGACTAACGCCCCATCCTTTTATGTTATTCCAACAGGGGTCTGCGGAAACCTAAGTATTTGATTACTTCACACCCTCTATCTCCGCACACCCAATAATCCATGAACCCTTAGTCTCTAAAGATAGACATTAGATGCTGGAGTAACTTTAATCAGTCAGGCAACATCTCTGGAGAAAACGAATAGGTGACATTTCAGGTTGAAACCCTTCTTCAGACCCGAAACATCACCTGTTATTTTTCTCCATGCATGCTGCCTAACCTGCTGACTTATTTCAACATTTTGTGGCTATGTTGGTATAAACCAATATCTGCAGTTCCTTCCTACATAGTTCTTATTCTCTGACCAACAGTAATCCACACACCTCCAATACTTCAAATGTGAAGTGGCATCGTTGTGTTTTGACCTCTGCATGGTCTGAGCCTTCCTACATCAGTAACGATTTCTATCCCTGAGGTTCTGTGCATGTGCAGTTCCCGCTTTTTGCCAGTCTCACCCTGTCTGTCAGCAACCTCGACATCTCAGGGCCTTCGTACAGCGGTCAGAACCCCAGGTCATGCGCCATCTCCAGCCTCCAGTCCCCCAGCAATGAACCATCTGCCCTTTACCTTCATCCTAGAATTGATGCCTTTAATCAAAATTTGCATCTTCCCACCTAACATAATCTCCTTGTACACGGATCAGTTTTTGCCCATTTTAGTATCTGATTAGATCCAGAGGAACGAGACACTGTGTGGGCAGTGCAAACTATGCCATTGTTGCTGATTATCAGTAGGGCACGTTGGAAAATAAACGTCAATAGCATTTGATAAGAAAATGTCTCTTCTTTCCTCAATAATAAATGATGCAATTCCTTTGATTAAATACCAAAGAGGAAACATAGGGAATATATAGGAGCTATAAGTATTAACATACAATAGCCTTGCTTTGAAATGCTTGGTCTGATTTACTGAGGAATGGTCACATTTCAAGTAACAGCTGTTGCTTGTGCCCTATAATAGACATCAGCTGTCAATGGTCTTCAGTGAGTGATGTAAGCAGGCAGTAGAGTAGAAACTATTGCCTGCCGACATTACAAACCACAAGCCTGTAACAGATGACAGTAGTTCTTTTTAAAACCTTTTTGCTCAAGGGTATAATAAAACAAATATTGACTGCTGTTTCGATGCTATGGTTGGCAAACTATTGCCCAGTGTTATAGAAAATGATAGTCAATGTGCAATCATGACCAAAAGGAACTAAAAGCTTTGAACAGCCCCAAACACATTCTTGGTGACTTCCGTAAGCCTCGGGGTAGCAGCTTTGTGCAGTTAATACTTAGACAGACAGGGTGAAGGCGAAAAATACTGCTATAGTGCAAAATAAATAAATAAATCAACAGCATGAATTCTAAACAGGTTAAGTCACAGATGGCTGTTCCTCTAAAATGTAATGCAAATGAAAAAGCCCAGAAATAGTCTCAAATGAGCACATTTCCCATTTAATGGCAGGATCTCATTGTCTGTGAATTTCAGTAGTTTGTGTTTGAAAATGAAATGTACAACCCATTCCATTTTGCCAGTGTTGAGCAAAGAATTTCCCTGGGGTTATGGTGATAATTTTAAGTCATCTGTAATGTACAGTTCCCAGACAAAAAAATCAATTTCTCCTCATATGACATGATAAATAATTATAAGATATTAATTTTAAATTACATGTCTAATACCTTTCACGATTTTTCCAGTATTCATATAAATTTAATTTGATTAATTTGAAGCAGTCTAGTAAAAGAAGGTGCTGACTTGGGAATGTGAGAGGACAGCAAGTCTTCGCAGTGCCTTGTCACCTTTTCAAACAATCTCTAGATTCGTGCTGACTGAAATCCTCTGGGGAAATTGTTATTATCAAATTAAGGCAAAAATATATTGCTTTGTGGTATGTTTTCAGGCAAGAAGCAAAGGTTCAAAATGCAGATGTGCAAGGTTGGTATTTTAAAGCATTTTTTTTTTACAAGGCCCAGTGCTGGGTTCCAAAGATTATCGCTCCATCTTAATTGTCAAGAAATTAAAAAGAAATCATGATATGTGAGGATTTTCCAGGCAAAATGACTGTAAAACAGGGGCCATATAATTGATTTAAAGCTTCACTATCTTTTTTCATATGGAGCACTTGTCATTTTCATTAATTCAATATCAAGCCACCAGCAATCTATATGTAGTCAAACTACTTTAGAAACCTGATTCTCAGTACATAGAATTACTGAAATTCATTTCAAATAATTGTTAAATAAAAGATTATTAGGTAAAGGTTGCATGAATTATAACCATTTTAGAACTGGGCATATAAAAAATAACAGGAAATGTGGTACTGTATTTTTATGTATTCCTATCCCTTGTAGGATATTTCTATGGTACATATTAGACCAACTTTAACAACAACCTAGACTGCATCTAATGCAGCATCCCAGTAAAGACTCCATCCCCAAGAATCACAAGGACAACATATTAAATCAATATTACTCTGAATGTATTTTAATTGCTAGCAGCATCTTGCATTTGGGTGGGCATAATGATTTGGAGGTTCACTCCTTTGTGGGGTTTTTTTGTTAAGCTGAGGCTTTCTTTTCAATGTATTTCTATAAAGAGACTCTTTCACCGTTGTTGTATCCTGTTGTCTTTCCCCTACTCGAGAATCCCATCTGTGGCGCTTCAGATGTAAAGCAGAAACAACGCAGCCCAATCCTAGTGTAAGGCTCATGTTGTAATAGGGTTGTTTTATTTCCTATCATATCAAGCCATGCAGTTATGCACCACTTTTTACATCCTAAAATATAGCCAAGAATTTCTTACGCAAATTCTCAAATAGAATTTGCCTTGAGAATAGAGTAAGGTATCTCAGGAAAGTGACCAAAGTCTTAATCAGTGATAGACACAAAATACTGGAGTAACTCAGCAGGACAGGCAGCATCTCTGGAGAGAAGGAACGGGTGATGATTTGTGTCAAGTGGGTGGTCGGTGAGAACGTGGTTGCCTGAATGGCCTGTTTACATGCTATACTTTTAAAGTCTAAGGTCTGTTAGGATAAAGTTACAGTTCTTTTAATTTTCCTTTCCAGGAAGATTATAGGCCTCGATTCAGAGCATCAGTTGAGAACAGAAGATCTATATGAACTTATGTCCTGTTCCTGTGGCCATTGAACAGAGAGGGGTGTCGATGATACTGGCATCGATTGTCCTCTCTGTTCATTGCCAGCACAAGAAATTGAACTCACAGCTAAAGTAAAATAGGAAATGGAGAAGGTGAGAAAAGGTCTCTTATTTTATTAAAATTATAAAGATACAGTCAGAGGCAAAAAGGTGAAAAGTCAAATTCCTTTGGTTTAGTTTAGTTTAGTTTAGAGATACAGCAAGGAAACTGCCCACTGAGTCTGCACCGACCAAAGATCACCTGTACACTTGCACTATCTACAATTTACAGAAGCCAATTAACCCTCAAAACTACATGTCTTTGGAATGTAGGAGGAGACTGGAGCACCTGGAAGAAACCCACGAGATCACAGGGAGAACGTACAAACTCCGTACAGCAGGCACGTGCCGTCGGAGTAGGCAAGGTGGGCACTGCCTACCCTGACTAAAATTATGAAATGGCAATTATTAAATATAAATAGTAAAGGCATGGGAGAATTATGCCTATCTAAGAGATCGATCTCTTAGGTAGGCATAATTCTCCGTGCCTTTCATCCACAGCACTTGCAACACGCGAAGGTCTGTGCCGCCCACGTGTCGTCAGCGCTGCTTCAAGCCGTCTGTTGTGTATTTGGATGCTTCGAACAGACTTTAATAAGGCTCGAACACGGGAGTAATCTAACAAGCTTCTTTATTTCAGGACGCCACTTTGAGTCTCCCCCGCACATGCGTACTTGCACAAGACATCACAAGACATCACATATACTAATTACATATGTTAATTATCACATACCTAACACTCCTCCCCCTTTAACTTGGAGGCAGGTAACACCATTTCTATTACATACACCGCACCGTCAATGACAAGCGGGGCTGAAGGCAGCTGAAATTCTGACTTTGCAGTACTGCGCATGCACGAGTTTCTTGGCGGGTTTTTCAAATATGGATTGTCATTATTTTAAGAATATCTTAGGAAACAGAGAGAAGAATGGAGTTTGTGTACCAATAATGTGGTAAGTACATTTCTTGGTGCTTTATGTTTTTAAATACCGTATTTACCGGGGTGGGTGGGGGGGGGGAGCTCATTTCACAGCGTTTGAGGAGTCTAGCCCGGGGCAAAGTTGCGGGGAGGGCAGGAGCGTTGTGAAGGAGAGGATCGGGGCAAGTAACCCACTTGCGACACTCCGGGCACGGAGCCACTGCATTGTGGCCGAGGAGTGAATTAGCTCGGGTGGCTGCGAGTGGCCGCCAGCCCCTTCTGCCGGTACCCGCTCACCTCTGGCAATGCTCTCCGTCTGAAAACCTCTCCCCTGTCAGCTGCTTCCCGCAAATCCTTAAATTCCGACAGCGCGCTCAAGGGACCAATTGAGCTTACTTGGCTGTCTAAATTTAAGGATTTGCGGGAAGCGGCTGACATGAGTGAAGCCGGTGAGAGGTGTTCACACGAAGACCACTGCCAGAAGTGAGCGGGCCGGCAGAAGGCGCTGAAGTGGCAGCCGCTCGCAGTCACCCGAGCTGCTTCCTTCCCCGGAAGTGGCGGCCAGTTCTGCTGTCCGTGCCTGGAGCGCTGCGGCAGCAGTGAGTGAGTCTGACATGATCTCCAACCCCCTCCTTCTCAACACTCCTGCCCTCCCCGCATCTTTAACCCCTGCTACAGACTCTCCTCATGCTGTGAAAGGAACTCTCCCTCCAATTGGTCCCTTGAATTAGCATTGTCATTCAATAAGATGACAACTGATTCAACGTCCCGGTGTGCTCCTGTTTTTCCCACCATCTCTCCACCTGCCTTCATCCTCCGTCCCCCACCCATTCAGTAATTACAAAATGAAGGAGATTTAGAAGCCTTGGGAAAATTGAATTGTTACTTATTTTTAATTTTTACGGCAAGAACAATCTGCGCATGCGCGGTTTAAGATCTTTTTAAAAAAGCCGACTGACTGCCTACCTTGAGTAATTACTCACGGCACGTGCCTGCCGCACAGACAGACCCGTATTCTGGATCGAACCCGGGTCTCTAGCGCTGTAAGGTAGCAATTCTACCGCTGCAGTGATGTGCTTGCATTTGGAACATAAATTTGTTCCTTTGTCAATTTGATCTGTATTACTTACTGATTGGACGGATCATACATTTGGCAACACTAAACATCCAATGTAACAATGCCTTGGGGAAACTGAGAAAAATTCAAATTGACACTTCCCTTGTCTCTAAAAATGTTCACCTTTCCCACAGTTTGTGCTCATTGTCTCCAAAAATCAAATTACTTTAGTTGGATATTTCATCTCACATGCAATATTATCATTTTTTGTCTCAAATATTTGAGATAGACTGAATCATGGATTAGAGCTGTGTGCGTATTTGGGAATATTTATGTGGAGCACTTCTGCAAAAAAAGGGGATTTTTCACAATAGCATTTGTGACAAAAATACTTAACCATAAATTGACTATTATGTGCCTGTAACAATGAGTTATAGACAGCTATTGAGAAATGGAGAGTGTGTGTGAGTGAGTGTGAGCTTGTGTGTGCATGCGTGTGCACATATACGTCTGCGAGTGTGTGCATGTGTATGTGTGCATGCACACGTGGGTATGTGTGCATGTGTGTGTGAGTGCATGCATTTATGTGTGTACATGAGAATATGTGTGTGTGTGTACAAGTGTACAAGTGTACATGTGTGTGTGCTTGTGTGTGAATGCGTGTGTGTGTGTGTGCGCATATAAGTGTACGTATATGTGTGGGTGCGTGTGTGCTTGTGTACGAGTGTGTGTGCGTATGTTGAGTGCGTGCATGTATGAGTGCGTGTGTA
This sequence comes from Amblyraja radiata, assembly GCF_010909765.2. Taxonomy (NCBI): domain Eukaryota; kingdom Metazoa; phylum Chordata; class Chondrichthyes; order Rajiformes; family Rajidae; genus Amblyraja; species Amblyraja radiata. The sequence continues at coordinate 9,698,183 of NC_045980.1, forward strand.
TGAGAGTGCGTATATGTGTGTGTGCATGCGTGTATATAAGTGAGTCTGTGCATGCCTGCTTGAGTGTGGAGAATTGTTCACAAGGAGCCTCCACAAGGCGGAGAGGATCAGTGCTGCTGAGGCTGCCTTTTGTATTTCTGTGTTAATGAGGTAAGTGAATCGAGGTGGTTTGATGATCCGAGCGGAGAAGCAGTAATCATTGTTTATTCCAAGTGGCCATGAATTATATGAAATCAGAAAATGAAAGTTAGACAATTAATTTAAAATAGCCCAAACCTCTTCCACTGCATACACTGAGAGTACGATCCTAGATTAAAAATTGTATGACTTTTAAATGCTTTACCATTAATTATTTCACAATTTGAAGTTTTACAAAATACGAATATAAGCTAGCATGAGGTTTTATCCACGGTCAAAGTGACTAAGCAGACACACATGCTGCTTCAACACTCCCTCTGTCTGTTAATAATGCAGCCTTTCCTCAGTTCACAGGGACACTGTCTACAGCCAACCTCACCCAGGTCACACAGACAATGCCCACTGCCATGCCAACCTAGTTCCACAGCCCCTGCTCATATAACATGTTCTAGTACTGTACCCTCCATGTTTCACCTGGTTACATTCTCAATTGCCCCAACCCACACCCGCAGAAGGAGTTTGGAAAACCAACATCAAGATTTGTCTCCAAGGCTGCTGGTGGTGCTATCATTTGTAGGGAATATTAATATGTTGGTCGAAGTGGGCATGTTGGGCTGAAGGGCTTGTTTCCAACATGTATGACTCCATGAGCTGATGCCCTGTATTTTAGCGTTGAGAAATTGATTGCAAAGAAAGTGGTTGTCTAAACGATGATCTTTCAAAATTACCTACATTCTGGACAGGTGTGGTGTACACGGACAAGAGGACCCCTCCCCAACTAATCTCCAGCTGCTCCAAATCATTCCACAAGCTCACAAGTTATAGGGGTAGAATTAGTCCATTCGGCCCATTGAGTCCACTCCACCATTCAATTATGGCTGATCTCTGCCTCCTAATCCCATTCTCCTGCCTTCTCCCCATAACCCTTGACACCCGTTCTAATCAAGAATTTGTCTGTCTCTGCCTCAAAAATATCCACTGACTTGGCACCCTCAGCCCTCTGTGGCAATGAGTTCCACAGATTAACTACCCTCTGACTAGAGAAGTAGCTCCACACCTTTCTAAAAGAACGCTCTTTAATTCTGAGGCTATGACTGCTGGTCGTAGATTTGGTGTGATCGAAAACCGTGCTTTGAAGTTGGTAAATGCAGAGTTCTGGAAGCAGGTCCACTAACATAGGCAACTCTTTCTCCTCCCCAGCTAATCTCTGCTGTGGGGTTCAACAAGGTTCCATCCTTGGCCCCATTCTCTTCTCCCTGTATATGCTCCCCTTAGGCCAAGCCATTCAAAGGCACGGCATTTCCTTCCATTGCTACACAAACCAATCAAATCTGCTTAACCTTACCCGCTGTCTCGAGGATATAAAGTGCTGGATGGCCCAGAACCTCCTCCAACTAAATGAGAGTAAGTCTGAGGTCATCCTTCTCGGTCCCTCGGACTCAATCAAAATGATAGCAGGCAGCCTTGGAAGCCTTACCCCACTACTCAAACCTCACGTCAAAAACCTCGGCGTGATATTTGACTCAGCACTGAAATTTGACAAACAAGTCAATGCCGTGGTAAAAGCTAGCTTCTTTCAGCTTCGGACGATAGCTAAAATAAAACCATTCCTCCACTTTGATGACCTCGAAAAGATCTTCCACACATTTATCTCCTCCCGCCTAGATTACTGCAACTCTCTTTACACTGGCATTAGCCAATCTTCCCTGTCCCGCCTGCAACTGGTCCAAAACGCCGCAGCGAGACTCCTGACGGGCACCCGAAAAGGGACCACATCACCCCGATCCTGGCCTCTCTCCACTGGCTCCCAGTTCGGTTCCGTATACATTTCAAGACCCTCCTCTATGTCTACAAAGCCCTTAACGGGCTTGCCCCCTCTTACATTAAAAGTCTTCTCACCCACCACTCCACCTCCAGGTCCCTCAGATCGGCCGACTTGGGGCTGTTGAATATCCCGCGGTTTAGGCATAAGCTCAGGGGCGACCATGCCTTTGCGGTTGCAGCTCCTAGACGGTGGAACAGCATCCCCCTTCCCATCAGAACTGCCCCCTCCATTGACTCCTTTAAGTCAAGACTAAAAACTTATCTATACTCCCAAGCCTTTCCTGACGTCCACTGAGCGAGGGCTATATGTATATATGTATGTAGTTTGTTTGTTTATACTATTCTTATAACAAATGTAAAGCACTTTGGCCAACGAGAGTTGTTTTTTAAATGTGCTATATAAATAAATGTGACTTGACTTGACCCACAGCTAACGTTAGTGAGGGGGTTACCGCAGAATATTTTTCTCAACAGTCGAAAGATGACAGTGGACTGACGGCAGAGCAACAGGGAAGCAGAGGTTTATCGGCAAAGCGGGATCAGCGATGGACAGCTCGTTGATGTGGACGTGTGAGAATGCTAAAAAACATACAGCACGGGTTCCCTCGCTGCCCCCCCCCCCCCCCCCCCCCCCCCCACCTCCTCTGTCAGGCCCTCTCCTCCAACTCTGGACCGCGGCATGTCTCACAGCAGCGATCATCCTCCCTCGTTATAGAACAGTACAGCACCGGAACAGGCCCTTCTACCCATGATATCTGCACCGAACATGATGCCAGGTTAAACTAATCTCTCTGCCTGCTTGTGATCCATATCCCTCCACCCCCTGCATATCTAAAAGTCTCTTAAATGCCACTATCATATCTACCTCCACCACTTCCCGGGGCAGCCCATTTCACTCCCACTGCTGCCTTTGTGAATAACGCCCTGCATACATGTCTCCTTTAAACTTAAAGGAAGGCACAAAATAGTGGAGTAACTCAGCAGGACAGGCAGCATCTCTGGAGGGACGTTTCAGGTCGAGACCCTTCTTCAGACTCCTTTAAACTTTCCCCTCTGACCTTAGAGCTATGCCCTCTAATCTTTGATGTTTCCACACTGGTAAAAAGCCCTTGACTGTCCACCCTATCTATGCCTCTCATAATTTAATCTAGTTTATACTCAGTCCCCGAGGCTCCGGAGAAAACATTCATGTTTGTCCTACTTCTCCTTAAAGTTGCCACCCTCCAATGAATCTTTTCTGTATCCTCTCCAAAGCCTCCACATCCTTTCTGCGATGTTATGCCGGTCAGAATCATTTTGTATTCTCTATAATTCTTCTTCATCTTCTTCTTGCGAATGAAACATAAATAAACCAAAGGAATAGTTAGATCTCAAACCAGGTGTTGAGCAGTCAGGTTGTTGTCTCTGCGTCAATGTCTGCCAGGCCCTGAGCTCCATTTGGTGGGTGGTAGAGTGGGCACCCAGAGATGACATGGTTGGCAGTCTGTTGTTCTGCTCCGCATTCACAGGCTGGGATCTGGCTCTATAATTCAGCTTAATTTTAAACTTTATTTCTCTATAAATTTGCCTAAACAATGCTGGTTTCGCAATTTATTTGCAAAGGTAAAACTCTTAACCATATAATATAACCATATAACAATTACAGCACGGAAACAGGCCATCTCGACCCTTCGAGTCCGTGCCGAACACATAATCTCCCCTAGTCCCATATACCTGCGCTCAGACCATAACCCTCCATTCCTTTCCCATCCATATAACTATCCAATTTATTTTTAAATGATAAAAACGAACCTGCCTCCACCACCTTCAATGGAAGCTCATTCCACACAGCTACCACTCTCTGAGTAAAGAAGTTCCCCCTCATGTTACCCCTAAACTTCAGTCCCTTAATTCTCAAGTCATGTCCCCTTGTTTGAATCTTCCCTACTCTCAGTGGGAAAAGCTTTTCAACGTCAACTCTGTCTATCCCTCTCATCATTTAAAAAACCTCTATCAAGTCCCCCCCTTAACCTTCTGCGCTCCAAAGAATAAAGCCCTAACTTGTTCTTTTTTTTTTTTTTTTTTTTTTCCTTTCCTAATTAAGCCCTTTGTCCTCCTCTGCTGGTCTCTGAATTTCTCCCAGTCCTCCGGTATGCTGCTTTTTCTGGCTAATTTGTACGCATCATCCTTCGCTTTGATACTATCCCTGATTTCCCTTGTTATCCACGGATGCACCACCTTCCCTGATTTATTCTTTTGCCAAACTGGGATGAACAATTTTTGTAGTTCATCCATGCAGTCTTTAAATGTCTTCCATTGCATATCCACCGTCAACCCTTTTAGAATTAATTGCCAGTCAATCTTGGCCAATTCACGTCTCATACCCTCAAAGTTACCTTTCTTTAAGTTCAGAACCATTGTTTCTGAATTAACAATGTCACTCTCCATCCTAATGAAGAACTCAACCATATTATGGTCACTCTTGCCCAAGGGGGCACGTACAACAAGACTGCTAACTAACCCTTCCTCATTACTCAATACCCAGTCTAAAATAGCCTGCTCTCTCGTTGGTTCCTCTACATGTTGATTTAGATAACTATCCCGCATACATTCCAAAAAATCCTCTTCCTCAGCACCCCTGCCAATTTGATTCACCCAATCTATATGTAGAGATTCCCCTTCCCCTTTAAAAATATCTAAAGGTCCAAACAATCTTTCCGAAGTCTTTCACTATCAGCAGTTTACACTCTCATACATGCTGTGCCAAAATAACATAGCCAATATTTGGCTTAAACTTCCTGTTCTTTATCAATATTCTTCCATTTAGTTTCTCGTTGATTTATTTTGCTTTCTCTGAGCTATCCATTCTAATTGCTTTACAACAGAGGAGAAACCCCTGTTTCTTTTGTCTTAGAAGTTAATTCAGAGATTCTTATCAAAACTTGAAATGCATGTACCACTGAATTCAAAAGCACATACTTGGTCAATTTCATCCCATCATTTCCATATCTTCCAATTTAACATTGTTTTTGTAGACTACATTTATATGCCTTCAATATTACAGCTGAGTATGTGCTTAACTTGTTTATTCCCAAAGCAACTTATTGTTATTGTGACTTACTCAGTCATTTCATTACCATGTAGTCACTGGTATTAATCATACAATGACTTCAACCTCACATTAACCCCCAATTACCAAGACACTTTAGCTCATACTCTAATATCAGTAAAACAACACAAAAAGAAATCCTTGAATTCATCAGGTCATCATAAGAGAACTCAAAAACCAACAACCTTCGGGGAGGGAATGTTTCAACACCTTCCAGTGTTGAAAACATTACTCCAGTGTCTTAGAGTGATACAGAGAGGAAACAGGCCCTTCGGCCCAACATGTCCCAGCTACACTAGACCCACCTGCCCACGTTTGGTCTATATTCCTCCAAACCTGTCCTATCCATGTCCCTGAATACCTGTTTCTTCAATGTGGGGTAGTCCCTGCCTCAACTATCTCCTCCAGCAGCTTGTTCCATACATTCATCGCCCTTTGTGTGAAAAAGTTACCCCTCAGATTCCTATTAAATCTTTTCCCCTTCACCTTATATCTATGTCCTCTGGTCCTCGATTCACCTACTCTGGGTAAGAGACTCTGTGCATCTACCTGATCTATTCCTCTCATGACTTTATACACCTCAATAAATCACCCCTCATCCTCCTGCGCTCCAAGGAATAGAGTCCCAGCCTACTCAACATCTCCCCATAGCTTAGACCCTCTAGTCCTGGCAATATCCTCATAAATCTTCTCTGTTCCCTTTCTGTACTCTTTCCAGTTTGAATTCTAACATTGTTTTATCAATGTGAGCATGACCACGGGTGCTATCTGTGTGGAGTTTGTACGTTCTTCTTGTGACCGTATAGGTTTTCCCTGGGTGCCCTTGATTCCTCCCACACTCCAAAGATGTACAGGTTTGTAGGTTAGATGGTTTAGGTAAAGATTGTAAATCATCCCTAGTGTGTAGGATAGCGCTGGTGTGCGGTGATCGCTGGTCAGTGCAGACTCGGTGGGCGAAGGGCCTGTTTCCGTGAGGTATCTCTAAACTAAACTAAACTAAACTAAACCCAAAAAAGGACACAAAGTGCTGGAGTTACTCAGCGGGACAGGCAGCATTTTTGGAGAAAAAGAAGAAAAGAAGAAAAGAAAACCTATTTGGCATATTGAATCATTGAATCATTGAATAGTTACTATTTACTTCAACATTACAAACATAAAAAAACAGAATGCTTCAGTTATATTCAGACCACTCAGCAGTTGAGCAACCAGAAGGCACAGAGTAGAATAGTTATCCTATAATTAAATTGATTGCCTTGTTTTGTTAATATGAGCGTAATTCAAACTGATATATTGAACACAAAATCTGATGAAGGATCCGGACCCGAAACATCACCTGTTCTCCAGAGACGCTGCCTGACCGTGAAATACCCCATCACTTTGTGTCCTTGTTAGTAAACCAGCTTCTACAGTTCCTTGTTTCGACACAAATGCTGAAGAATATCAGAAGTAGATCTGTGGTAAGATTGGGTAAGTTGTGGTGGAAAGTGCGGGCTTGAAAACTCAGATGGCCCAGACCATTCTATGATTCGTTACATTAATAGAAAGATCAACACTTGGACAATCTTAACCTTCCAGAACTGAACAACTGTATTTTTTTTTGTTAAAAAAGGTATCAAAGTAGATAGAATATAGTTTGGTATTAGTTTAGTTTAGTTCAATGAAAAAGTTTAGTCTAGCGCAGAAACAGGGCCTTTGGCCTTGAGCACCGACCAACACATTATCATTATCTGATACACACTAGGGAAATTTACACCTCTACAAGGTCAATTAACTTACAAACCTGTACGTCTTTGGAGTGTGGGAGGAAACTGAAGATCTCAGAAAAACCACGGGGTCACAGGAGAACGTACAAACTCCGTACAGACAGCACCTGTAGTTGGGATCGAACCCGGGCTGTAAGTCAGCAACACCACCACTGCGCCATAGAGGCTTGATCCAATGCAAGGACAGAATGGGCTTGTGGGGCCGAGTGGCCTGGTGTTGTTACTGTAATGTGCATTGCGTTTCACTTGGACTGACCAGCTGTTTCCTGTTCAGGATAGAGATTAATTTGTGTTCAATATATCAGTTTGAATTATGATCATATTCACAAAAACAAGGCAATTAATTTAGTGACAGGATAACTATTCTTCCCTGTGTTTATCAGGGCTATTATATACTGTTTAGCTTTGACCAACTGCTGGATGGGTCTGTATGTAACTGAAGTATTCTGGTTTTTTTCAGAAGCAATGGGTAATGTTGAAGTAAATAGTAACTATTGTGACAAATATTTTTCTTTTCTTGTTAAATATTGAAAGTAATTGCCTTCTGTTTCTATGGTTCACTATTCTGAATGCGCTGGGCGAATGATGAATAGATATACTAAAGGTGTTGGTAATTTTTTTTGTGAAAGCACTGATTCACTGCATCTAAAAGGTGTAATGAAAATCGCATTTTGTTCTGTCAATCCACTCTCCTTTCCAAACACGTGTTAAATAGCATATCAAAGTGAAAGGAAATCAAGACTTGCAGAAATACACAGCCTTTTGTTCCCAGAGAAATAAAGATTGAAGGACACCTCGAAACCCTGAAAGAGCAAGAGTTGTAACTTGCAAATCCATTGTGACTGCATTAAGGCTGTGCTTTTTCAAACAAATCTCCACGCTTTCAGCTGCTTGACAAACCTCTAATTCAACGTTTTCATCAGCTAATTACCAGACAAAGGCGGCTGCCACTTGCGAACGCCTTCAATGGAAGGAACTGCATGAGGCTATTCAGTGCGGCTGAATTGAGTGGCGTACGACAGAGAAAAAATAATGAAAGGACATTTGGGGAAAGGTGTGTGGCTGGAGTTTGCCCAAATCTGCCTGACTGGCAGTGTTGGCTTTTGTTGCTCGGAACAAAATTAACATCTGCTTGATTGCAGGCCCCGACAGATGCACGTGCCATCTTGAAGGGACGGGGAATCTCCAGAGCACAAGCGCACTGCCACACACCTGCCCCACACTCAGCTGGCACAGCCAGTCAACCGGTTCCACCATGCTGGGCAGCTGGCCGCGTGCCCACTGTGTACCCTCCAACCTCTTGGGTCTGTGACTGCGTACTTCACTGGGGCAAGTCTGCATTGGCACAGTGGAGAAATGTTCCAGCATTCAGCATGGGGCGCCTCTAGTTAAACTGGCACCGGATTAAATCAAGATTTTGTTGGCAATCCTTCCAGCAAATGCCCAGTGTGACACAGATGACATCACAACACGCTGAAGGAGTGACATTACCTCAGATTTTCTCTCATGACTCACCAAAACCAGACACATCTCCCTGCCTGATAATGCCTTCCGTGGATTTTAGTTATAACTCGTGCTTCAGGTCCATTTAAATTTATACAGTTTAATCCCCACTGACCCAAACTGTTTTATTTTCTGTTTCGTGTTGCAGGATGCTCGCTGCTCACATCCTTTAGTCTGTTAGTCACGAAAAACAGCAGTCACGCATTCACAGGAAAATCTACCTTCCACGCCACCCCTGAAATTAGTACGGTCCTTTTGTTATAATTCTACCTGCCCAGCATGGCTCCTGGCACTTATGACCCCGCAAATGTGTCACTAAATGCTGGCAGCTTGTTTTAAACTTGGTGGCATGAAGCTGAGTCAGGCCTGTCCTTGGCCTTGTCCACCATCCAGACTCTCTGTAAACTTTCAAGCAGCAGTCACAGGTGGCCGTTGCTAATGCAACTGTTGGTTGATAAACCTGTTCCTCCCTTCACCGACCAAGGGCAACAATGTCAATTAGTCAGGGGTTTATAGACCCTTTAGCAAACCGCAGCCATGCCAACCATCAATTACCCATCTACCCTGATCTAATTTACCAGTATTTGGTCCGTAGCCTTCCATGCCTTGGTAATTCAAATGCTCAACGAGATATTGTTTAAATGCTGTGGGAGTACCTGCTTTAACTATCCACTCACACTACGTGTTCCAGATTCGAATCACCCTTGGGGTGAAAAAAATATTCTTCCTCCCATCTCCTCTACTTCCACTTACCCTAAAGTTTTGTCCTCTGGTTTTGGACACCTCTGTTCTGGGGAAATGTTTCCTGTCTTCTAGTAGAAACAAGGAACTGCATACGCTGGCTTGCACAAAAGAACACAAAGTGCTGGAGTAACTCAGAGGGTAAGGCAGCATCTCTGGAGAACGTGGACAGGTACAAAGTGCTGGTGTAACTCAGCGAGTCAAGCAGCATCTCTGGAGAATAGGGATACGTGATGTTGTTTCAAAATTCAAAATTAGTCTGAAGGGTCCCAGCCCGAAACGTTACTTGGCCGTGATCTCCAGAGACGCTGCCTGACCCACTGTTCTGTCCTTTCCTGGTATTTATCCTTATGCCTCTCATCATTTTGTACACATTAATAAAATCCTCCCCTTAGCCTCCTCCGTTCTGACAAACATAAAACACAACCTGGTATCTCTCTGTTCCTTAAGACTCCCGGGGGGTCTACCATTCATAAGATCATAAGGTCATAAGTGATAGGAGTAGAATTACGCCATTCGGCCAATCAAGTTTACAGACCCTTTATCAAACTACATCCATGCCAACCATCAATTACCCACCTACCCTGATCTGATTTACCAGTATTTGGTCCATAACATTCCATGCCTTGGCTGATCTATTTCTCCCTCCTAACCCCATTCTCCTGCCTTCTCTGCATAACCCCTGATACCCGTACTAAATCAAGAATTCATTTTGTGTACCCTACCCTTATTTCCTCCTCCCAAAGTGCATATTTTTGCATTTATTTGGATTAAATTCCATCTGCCATTTTACCAACTGATCAATTCCTACCTGCACCTAAACCACCATCCTTTTTCAGTATAAACTATTATAGTACTTCTGTAAGACAAAACAAATATGAGCTGGAATAGACCACACAGCCCCTCAAAGCAACCCTGCTATTCGTTAGGATGCTGATTGATCTGTCCCAAGACTCATCACTTCTGTGCCAGCTCTCTGTATGCCTCAATTCACTGATGTCAGATACTTATTGACTTCCTCTTTCAATGCCTCCAATGGCATGACCTCCGCATCCTCCAGGATAGGGAACTCCAGAGATCCTTTGCGAGTATATTTCGCTTGGGTAGCTTACATACCCAACTGTTCCAAATCATCTCAGTTTTAAATAATGCTACTTTGTAACTATGTCCCACTTGTTCAAGAATTCTCTGCTAGTGGAAACATCTCCATATTTATCCTATCCTAGAACACATAATATAGAACAGTACAGCACAAGAACCAGACGACATGATGCCCAGACCATCTCTTATCTATCTATCTCCCTCCAGTTCCTGCATTTTCATATGCCCATCCAAAGGTCTCTTAAATACCATTATCATATCTGCCTCATCCTTTGGGTTTAGTATCGTTTAGTTTAGTTTCGTATCATTTAAACCAAACTAAACCAAACCCGAAGAATAACTACCATGTAAAATATGACAGGAAACATCTTGAATGAGTCTCAATCCTAAAGCCAGAGTTAAACTGAAGTAGTGTTGCAGATTGACATCATCTGCCAGAGATTGTCCCAGATAGACGCCGCCGAGAACATAGGGAGACCATTGGGGACCAAAATGGAATACTTTGTAACTTTGTTGGTGCCCTTTATGTGGTGACTCTTTGCATACCTCGTGTATGCAAAATAAAGGAATCGCACTGTGACATGTCACATGTGATGATAAAATATAATTCAATAAAGCATAATTCATTACGCACGCCACGCAGTGAGGTGTGAGCTGATGCACCGGTTTATTTTTGATCAGAAAGGAGCCTTCTGATTGTATTGTTGTAAAATTGTACAAGGCATTGGTGAGGCCAATTCTGGAGTATGGTGTACAATTTTGGTCGCCTAATTATAGGAAGGATGTCAACAAAATAGAGAGAGTACAGAGGAGATTTACTAGAATGTTGCCTGGGTTTCAGCAACTAAGTTACAGAGAAAGGTTGAACAAGTTAGGGCTTTATTCTTTGGAGCGCAGAAGGTTAAGGGGGGACTTGATAGAGGTTTTTTAAATGATGAGAGGGATAGACAGAGTTGACGTGGAAAAGCTTTTCCCACTGAGAGTAGGGAAGATTCAAACAAGGGGACATGACTTGAGAATTAAGGGACAGAAGTTTAGGGGTAACATGAGGGGGAACTTCTTTACTCAGAGAGTGGTAGCTGTGTGGAATGAGCTTCCAGTGAAGGTGGTGGAGGCAGGTTCGTTTTTATCATTTAAAAATGAATTGGATAGTTATATGGACGGGAAAGGAATGGAGGGTTATGGTCTGAGTGCAGGTAGATGGGACTAGGGGAGAATAGTGTTCGGCACGGACTAGAAGGGTCGAGATGGCCTGTTTCCGTGCTGTAATTGTTATATGGTTATATGGTTAATATATGAAGCCACGAGTTCTATACCCACTGACCTCAGTGATATTGACATCAATCATGAAGAAGGTGGAAATTCTGCTGCAGCTACAGCACACGCACTAACTAATTTCAAGGGATAGGTGTGCTTTTTTTCTCCACTTCCTGTTTTATTGACGTCGAAAGTCAAATTTTGGAACCAGAATACAACATGCATTTGACATCCTATTGTGCTCCTTCTGCTTGTAGCTGAGGATACATTTCATCATTCTTGACCATTTCACTTCCAATGCATAATGCCTTCTCTTTATTCATATTTAATTTGATTCGCCACTGGCCAGACTTCAGACTTTAACTTTAGACGTTAGAGATAGACAGCCCTTTGGCCCACTGAGTCCGCGCTGACCAACAATCACCCCATACACTAACACTATCCTACACATTAGGAACAATTTACAATATACAGGAGCCAATTAAGCTACAAACGTGTATGTCTTTGGAGTGTGGGAGAAAACTGGAGTGTGGGAGAAAACGCACGCGGTTACAGGGAGAACGTACAAACTCTTTATGGACAGCACCCGTAGTCAGGATCGAACCCGGGTCTCTGACGCTGTAGGGCAACATCTCTACCACTGTGCCATTGTACCACCCTAATCAGCTGGATTATATATTTTTTGGGGTTAATTTTTGTTTAAGTATTTAATTACCTCCTCAGCTTGCCCTCATTTTGTATCATTTGCAAGATTGATCAAACTTTGAACAAAATCTCCTCGTAATAAATCTAAATTAGAAGCCCTTCTGACTGCCAGTCTCAGATAAATGCCACTCAATATTTTTCTTTCCCAGATTCCCAGACATAATTTCCCAAAAACATGACACTGCACAAAACTGCAAAGTTAAATATAACAGATAATCTTCCAAAAAGTGAAATCTTGAACAAAATTCAAAGGCGGAATAAGCACTTGATTTGCTATTTTGTGGTCTCCAAAATGCTCAAGAAATCCTCGCCGTCGCGAATAATGAAAATGAAATTTGACTTTGAATGCTTGACAAATGGAGATGCTTATGGTGGAAAGGTGGTTATGGTTTTAAATCAGCAAACCAGAGGTTATGAGGTCAAATCCCACCTTGACAAGCTGTGAAATTGAATTCAATAAATCTGATAATTTGTGTGCTAATGCTGGACAAACTGCCCATGAAAGCTACCAATTTGTCATGGAACCGAGCCGGTTTAGTTTAGTTTAGAGATACAGCGCGGATACAGACCCTTAGGCCCACGAGTCCGCGCCGACAAGCGATTCCCGCACACTAACACTACCCTACACACGCTAGAGACAATTTTACATTTTATAGCAAGCCAATTAACCTACAAACCTGTACGTCTTTGGAGTATGGGAGGACACCGAAGATCTCGGAGAAAACCCACGTGGTCACGGGGAGAACGTACAAACTCCGTGCAGACAACACCCGTAGTCAGGATCGAACCCGGGTCTCTGGTGCTGTAAGGCAGTAGCTCTACCTCTATGCCACCATGCCACCCTTTAGCTAGTTCACTAAATTACTGAACAGTAATCTGCCTTGTCTGACCAACACCAGTTGGAGCCTTGCTGTCTACTCTTGATGCTTTTGAAGTAATCCAGTAGATCTATCTGTTATAATCTAATTCAGAAAGAAACCCCATCAAGAAAAGGATTGAATTTGGCCGTATGTGTGTGTAATGAAACAGGGCCATATTTAAACAGAGACGAGACCAATCTGTAATTTGGTATCTTACCAAATTACTATGGTATGAATATACAGTAGAATTTTCTAATTTTGGGTAACAGTTGTACTAGTTTCACTGTCATCCTATTGAGCTTCACCGTTTCTATAAACTCGTTATCACCTACCCACAGCCAACAATGGACCATTGTGGGCTCCACCTTTTCTTGATCATCGTTGGTTTTTGCATATCTTTCATTCATTTGTTCGATGTACCTTCTATATCTCTCGTTTCCCTTTCCCCTGACTCTCAGTCTGAAGAAGGGTTTCGACCCGAAACATCACCTATTCCTTTTCTCCAGAGTTGCTGCCTGACCCGCTGAGTTTCTCCAGCTTTTTAGGTCTATCTCCATCTTCTTCTCCCCACTACAATCAGTCTGAAGAAGGGTCCTGTCAAAATATCACTGAGCCAAGTCCTCCAGAGATGTTGCCTGACCTTTGAGTTTCTCGAGCACTATGTTCTACGCAAGATTTCAAGACTGCATTTCCCTGGGTCACCAAATAGTAGCAGTCCTCCATTATCTTGACCAAACATGATTCCAAGTTAATCCCTGCAATGTCGTCAGGTCAATGGGCCTTAATGATCAAGTCAAGAACCATGCACTTACTAACTGGGCCCTGAAAATGGTGCCAAAATGGTAACTCTGTATATTGTCTTATTGAACTACTGATATACACTTGTACTATGTCGAAGATGCGTATCTAATGTGCTTATCAATAGTGATACTTGTACTCAACTGTACACAAAAATGAATTTCATTGTATCTCGTACATGTGGCTAATGAAGTACAATTGAACCATTCAACCATACCCTTCCTTCCCTCCATGTACATGTACTGAGCTAAAAACCTCTTAAATGCCGCAATTACAACTGAATCCACCACCACCCCTGGCAGTAGATTCCAAGCAACCATTCTCTCTGTTTACAAAAAACCTGACCCACACATCTCCTTTAAACATTCCCTCTCTGACCTTAAAACCATACACTCTAACCTTTGACATTTCTACTTTGGAAAACATGGTTCTGCCTATCGACCTTATCTATGCCTCTCATCATTTTATAAACTTCGATCAGGTTTCCTCCTAGTCTCTGATGCTCCAGAGAAAACGATCCAAGTTTGTCTAACCTGTCCTTATAGATAATATCCTCTAACCCCAGGCAGCATTCTGGACATCTCCAGCATCTCCCTACCTTTTCTTGATCTCACCGGCTCCATCACAGGAGACAGACAATCAACTCACATATATTATAAACCAACTGAGCCCCACAGCTATCTAGTCTTCCCACCCTGCTTACTGTAAAGACCAACCCCTACTCCCCATTCCTCCGTCCACGCCGCATCTGCTCCCAAGATGAGGTGGTCCATACCAGGATATCGGAGATGTCCTCATTCTTTAGGGAACGGGGGTTCATAGATGAGGCCATCATGAGGGTCTCCTTGATATACCGCCGCTCAGCTCTTGCTTCCCCTGCCCCCAGTTTTAACGGGGCCAGAGTCCCCCCAGTCATCACCTTCCACCCCATCAGTCATCGCAGACAGCACATAATCCTCCAACATTTTCGCCACCTCCAACGGGATCCCACCACTAGCCACATCTTATCATCTACACCCCTTTCCGCTTTCTGCAGCAACCGTTCCCTCTGCAACTCCCTGATCAACTTGTCCCTTCCCACTCAAACCACACCCTCCCCAGGTACTTTCCCCTGCAACCACAGGAGATGCAACACCTGTCCCTATACCTCCCCCCTCGACTCCGTCCAAGGACCCCAACAGTCTTTTCAAGTGAGGCAGAAGTTCACTTGCACCTCATCTACTGTATCTGTTGTTCCAGGAGTGGACTCCAATATATCAGCGAGAGCAAGCGCAGGCTCAGCGATCATTTTGCTGAACACCTCCGCTCAGTCCGTCTAAACCTACCTGATCTCCCAGTTGCTAAACACTTTAACTCCCCCTCCCATTCCCACACTGATCTTTCCATCGTGGGCCTCCTCCACTGTCAGAGTGAGGCCAGCGCAAATTGGAGGAACCGCACCTCCTATTTCGCTTGGGCAGCTTACACCCCAGTGGTATGAAAATCAACTTCTCTAACTTCAAGTAACCCTTGCTTTCCCTCTCTCTCCATCCCAACCCCTTCCCAGTTCTCCGACCAGTCTTACTGTCTCTGACTACATTTTATCTCTGTTTGTTTGTTACCTTCTCCCAGCTAACAATGATCTATTCTACACTATCCCACCTGCCTGCATTTGGCCCATATCCCTTTAAACCCGACAGCCTGAACAAGGGTCTCGACCCAAAATGTCACCCATTCTTTCTCTCCAGAGATGCTACCTGTCCCACTGAGTTCCCCCAGCATTTTGTGTCAATCTTTAGTGTAAACTAGCATCTGCAGTTCCTTCCTACACAATCCCTCTAAACCTGTCCTTGTACAATACATGTCCAAATGTTTCTTAAACATTGTGATAGTACCTGCCTCAACTACCTCCTCCAGCAGTTCGTTCCATACACCCATCACCCCTTGTGTGAAAAAGTTACCCCTCAGGTTCCTATTAAATCTCTGATGAGTATGTTGATGATTCACACAATTATTGAGAAAAAAAGACCATTGTTTCAGCCGATTCATAATGCAGAATGGACATGTGCCTTCCGGCATTATTACCGAGGAAAACACTTGCTAGAAATGATGAACAGACAGTGTCATGCAGAAAGGAGGAGGCAATTTAGCTCAATGTACCTCCAGCTTTTTGCAATAGTTATGCATTTGGCCCTATCCCCCAGCATTTTCCCATGCCATACAATCTTAACCTTTTCTCCTTATGTGTTCATGTCCCTTCCGAAAATTGCTGTTAAATTTGCTTCAGCCACCTTGTCAGGATGTGCCTTCCAGGCCGTGACAACTAGCAGCACAAAGGCAATCATCTTCTTTTCAGTTATATGAGAAAGTAATGAAGAAATGGGGTAGCACAGCGGTAGAGTTGCTGCCTTACGGCGCCAGAGTCCCAGGTTCGATCCTGACTACGCGTGCTGCCTGTACGGAGTTTGTACGTTCTCCCCGTGACCTGCGTGGGTTTTTTGCAGGTGCTCTGGTTTCCTCCCACGCTCCAAAGATACAGGTTTGTTGGTTAATTGGACTGGTAAAATTGTAAATTGTAAATCCTAGCATGTGTAGGATGGTGTTAGTGTCGGCGCGGACTCGGTGGGCCGAAGGACCTATTTACGTGCTGTATCTCTAAACTAATTTAAACTAAACTAAAATAAATGTCGAGAATAATACAAATGATGCCTACTTTGAAGAGGTTCGCCTCCTCTCTCTGACAGGACTTCAGTGAGATCCTTCCTCTCTGCTCCCTTCTGTGATTCCTCCTGTTCTCCCTTATCTGTCACCCTTTTGTCTCCTTTTCACCCATAGCTATCGTCACATGGTCTCCCCATCTGCCAATCCTCCCTCCCCCACCCACTACCTGCTTCACCTGCCCATTGCCTGGCTTTGTCCTACACCCTCCTCTCTATTCCAGCTTCTACCCCCTCCCTATCAATCCATCCCAAAACATTGCCTGTCCGTTCCCTCCCCAGATGCTGCCTGACCTGCTGATCTCCTTCAGCGCTTTGCCAGCATGTGAGGTCTCTTGGGTCTCCAATTATAAGAAGCACACGACTGTTGTGATGAGGATATTGGCCTTTTACTTGGAACGATATCTGGCAGGGAATGTGCAGAGCTGCACCTACGAGACCTTGGACCAAGATCTGGCAAGTGCAGGTACTCTCCATGGATCCATTTTGGACACCTGAGCTAAATGGCTTTGTCTTGCGTTCCAAATGGTGGAGATTAAATAAAAAGCAATGACTGCATTCCCATTTATGCAAACCCAGCTATCTTTGTAGCATATTCACGAAGAGTAATAATCAGGATATTGAAGTCAAAGACTGATCCAAACTTCTTTATTATTAATTTATCCTTCTTTAATTCCAATAGCTGCGACAGGAGGGAACGTTTAGCCAAAACGAAAACACTCAATAAACACTCTTAACTATATGTTGTCATCCCAGCCAGTAACATCCGATATTTAAAGCTATTTTGATCTTGCAGCATGAGTACTACAACCTCTGGATTTTTTTATTGCAGTTATTTTCTAGATAAGAAGTCCAGACCGACTTTTGATGTGTTTGCTCACCCACATATCCATGCTAAGTTATTATTTTATATTGCACTTCAAATTAATCGGACTCAGTAGGAACCGGCAGTGATCGGTGTATTTATCATATTTCAGCATGATTATTGCAGCAGGGTGAACTGTCACCGCACTTTACAACAAGTACCTTATTGAAAAGTACAGAAAGTACACATATCCAGTGATATCATATTCTATAGTTCCAAAAGTATCCACTTGAATGGCGTGGAGTATTTAGGGAGCATGTATTAGAGTGATGGTTGCCAATCCTGTGTGCAGGACCACTTTGAGGTGACAAGTGCGAGAGCCTGCAATAATATTGAGACAATTTAGTTAGAAAGTTCACAAAAATAGTCAAAAGAAATAAAAGCATTAGCTCCCTCTGAAGTACCTCAGAGTATTCTTGTCATAGACCCTCTTGTTAGAAGGTCTGGCCAGTGATATTCTCAGATGATAATTTAGGTTGGAGGGGAGAGGGTGTGCATATTTTACTGAAAGAGGCTTTCATTCAAAAATGTTGGGATTAGTTGGATGTTCTGCTGGTATTCCTGACTCAGAGGAGGATGGGGGAGACAAATGTTTAACCCCTTCAACCACAGGTCATTAAAACCCAGTGGCAAGTGAGGAATGGATAGTGGTATTCCCAAAGGCATGTGTCATCGTTGGTGTCTACTACAACATAGATGTGGTAAAATGCTACATGAATACTCTAGATACTTAGAAACAAGGAACTAACAACACAAAGTGCTGGAGTAACTCAATGGGTCAGACAACACCTCTGGAGAATATGGATAAGTGATGTTTCAAGTCAGAACCCTTCTTCAGACTTTGTGTGTGTATGCATGTGCGTGTGTATATGTGTGTTGTGTGTGTATGTGTGTTTGTACATGTGTGCATGTATATGTACTATATATACTCGTGTGTGTGTTTATGTGTGTGTTGTGTTGTGTGTGTGTGTTTGTATGTTGGTGTGTATGTATGTATGTGTGTTTGTGCCTGCATTTGTTTATGTCTGTGTGTATACACGTGTGTGTGTGTGTCTGTATGTGTGAGTGTGTGTGTGTGTGTGTGTGTGTATCTGTATGTGTGTGTGCTATAACTGTTCTTGTTTTGCTACTAATGCTGTTAAGAGATAATTAACTGTTAGTTTGACAAGAGAGATCACAAGGTTCTTCATACAAATGGAGGTGTGAGTTGAATTAGAACTACCCATTTGAATTCTTAATAATAAGAGATTGGTAATTTAATGCAAAATATCTTTTCTTGTTGAAACAAAAATTCAGATAGCAGAGTGATGTGTGGTCCTGACTAGCGAGCCAGCCATTCCTAAACTATTTTGCCCACGTTTGCTCTGTACTGTGGTAAACCTTTTATATAGTATAAGCAATATAAAGGACAGCCGCAGAAACACACACGGTCGACAGGCTGTCTAGCTCTGTGCACACTCTACACTGCCGTAGCTCTTAGCAGCAAATGTACTTTGTCAAGCGAGTCCCAGGTGGCAGAAACAGGGTTATTCATGCACAGAGAGCAGTATTGCCAGCACCATGTGATGGCACATGGACCATTCATATAGATCGGAGCAGAGAGTCTCCTGTGCAGAAGTTCAGCTTCTCTGTGCTTTATTATCCTGACAGTGGAGGTTATTTACTGTAAATAAAATGGGCTCGTGATAATGCAGTGCCCACCAATTTATCACAAACTGCAAAGATTGGATTTAACTACTTTCTTGAAAAGAACGTTGTGCACTTTATACATATTTATAACTTCATATTCAAACAAATCAGTGGAGCGCATAATTGCTCTTTAACGTTTTAGTCATTGCTTTGATGACCAATCTTCAGAAACTTCTCTGTGGAGAAGGAAAGGTGTCACGTTCAGCAGTGGGTACATTCATGTTTTTGCTGCCTTTGTGATGAGCTTTTGCAGGCTTTGTTCATGAAATCCTATCTCATTTACCCAGTCCTTTAGCATCGGGATCAAGCTGCGGGACCCAGTTTTGTTTGGTTGTCTTTCCATGGACACACCTTCATTTCAGGAAAATAGTCAGTACCTGTCACAAGACAGAAGACTGGCGGCATCTCTGGAGAGAAGGAATGGGTGACTTTTCAGGTCAAGACCCTTCTTCAGACTGAAGGTCTGACTGAAAGGTCTTCTTCAGTCTGAAGAAGGGTCTCGACCCAAAATGTCACCCATTCCTTCTCTCCAGAGATGCTGCCTGTCCCGCTGAGTTACTTCAGCATTTTGTGTCTATCTTCTGCTTTAGATACATACGTTCAATATCCAATGTGTGCACACACAAGGCTAGCCAACTGAAACCTTACCTCTGATTCTCCCTCCAGGGTTGTCCCCCCCCCCCCAAACTTGCTGCTTATTTCCAGCTTCATTGGTTTTACTGTGAATGCACAGATATGCAGTACGATGCCCAGAATGCCACATCAGAATTTAAAATGCAGGATATGGAGTTGCCCTGTTTAGGGTCAACATGAAACAACTTTACAATATTACACCACAGTACAAACTATACTGCAAAGTCCCACTGGATTACTGGCCATCAGGTAAGCCGTGACGTGCAGCCCACACTCAATGGTCAAAAGGTCACAAGGTCATAGGTGATAGGTGTAGAATTAGGCCATTCATCACATCAAGTCTACTCCACCATTCAATCATGGTTGATCTATCTCTCCCTCCTAACCCCATGCTACTGCCTTCTCCCCATAACCTCTGACACATGTACAAATCAAGGATCTATCTATCTCTGCCTTAAAAATATTGACTGACTTGGCTTTCACAGCCTTCTGTGGCAGAGAATTCCACAGATTCAACATCCTCTGACTAAATAAATGTATCTTCATCTCCTTCCTAAAAGAACGTCCTTTAATTCTGATGGTGCCCATAATATACCTTTCAGCTTGACAACGCCATCCATTCTGCTACCATGGCTGTGCAATAATATTGTTTCTCATTGCGCTCATTTGTGTGATTATATTACATGTAACTGCCATCTCTCCTGTCCTGCCCATGACGTCAAGCAGAAATTAGCACCTTGTGTGGTCACTAAGATCACTTCCCCTTCAATTATTGATGAAGTCCTGCACGGTATTCTGACTCCATCCTAGAGGTTGAGGCAAAGAATGGGATAGTGACCGGTGCCGACCACCCTTGTAGGAGCATGATTGCACTCGTTGAAGAGTTTTGCCAAGCATTCGTTTTGTAACTGCAGTATAATCTCCAAATCACTGGCATCACTGTGGCACAGCGGTAGAGTTGCTGCCTTTACACCGCTTGCAGCGTCGGAGATCCAGGTTCGATCCCGACTACGGGTGCTGTCTGTACGGAGTTTGTACGTGCTCCCCGTGACCGCGTGGGTTTTCTCCAAGATCTTCGGTTTCCTCCCACACTCCAAGGACGTACAGGTTTGTAGGTTAATTGGCTTGGTATGAGAGTAAATTGTCCCTAGTGTGTGAAGGATAGTGTTAATGTGCGGGGATCGCTGTTCGCACGCACTCGGTGGACCGAGGGCCCTGTTTCCACGCTGTATCTCCAAAAACTAAAACTAAAACTAAAACTAAACCATAAACACGAAGAAGCACATCAGGATATTGTTTATGATAAGTAAAACAATGCAGATGCTTTAAGTCTGAAATACAATCTGAAAATGCTGTTAATATTCAGTAGGGATAGCAGCAACTATGGAAAAAGAGCTAACATTTCAGATGAATTTTATCTGATACACAAGTACATGAACACTGAATATTGTGTAATAAAAAAGAACTGCAGATGCTGGTTTACACCAAAGACAGACACAAAATGCTGGTGTAACTCAGACGGTCAGGCAGCATCTCTGGAGAAAATGGATAGGGGACGTTTCGGGTTGGGATCCTTCTTAAGAACCATCCTGAATCTATTTTCACCAGAGATGCTGCCTGACCCTCTGCCTTACTGCAACACTTTGTGTCTATCCACCGAATGTGTAGGAAGGAACTGCAGATGCTGGTTTATACCGAAGATAGGCACAAAGTGCTGGAATAACTCAACAGGTCAAGCAGCATCTCTGGAGTCAGAATATAGAAGTGAAATTGATCGACTGTTCAAATTGTTTAACTTAACACAGGTATAAGCATAGAAAAATCCTCTTTTGCATTTCACAGACCAT
Organism: Amblyraja radiata; assembly: GCF_010909765.2. NCBI lineage: Eukaryota > Metazoa > Chordata > Chondrichthyes > Rajiformes > Rajidae > Amblyraja > Amblyraja radiata. Next base: position 9,719,691 of record NC_045980.1, read on the forward strand.
GACTTGTTCTTTTTGGTTTTACTATCTTATAATTAGTGCTACACTGTAGTACTAATTATAAGATGGATAGTGAGGATTTTCAGGAGGATGCATAATTTTATTCCTGAGTTATAAGGACCTATACCGCCAGCAGAATAAATTAATTTAATACTTGCCAGTGAATTCTACGTTTCTAGATTAATCAGATCTTTATCAGGCGATAATCGTGATGTGTCACATGATGTCTCTTCAGATCAGAGCTCAGTCCAGACGTAGATCTTCTGTTTAACACAAAAGGTTCACTCACAGAGACAAGCTTCACGAATCATGAATTGGACCTTTGCCTTATGCTTGAACTAATCTCAGGTTGCATGCCCTAGTTAGCAATTAACTCCTGTGATATGCACAAATCACACATAGGACTTCCACCATATCTCATGGCACTTGAGAAGACAGTGAATATCAACTACACTGACACTTTTATAACAAGCAAAACTATTGAATTGGCCTTTGCGTCCCGGGCTACATTGAGCTAATTAAAAGCCCAAATGACTGAAGCAGTTGTGCTCAACTTCCTGCATGACCTAAAAACAATTCCCTTTCAGGTAATTGCCAACAGTCTGGTCTGATGAGATAAACAGTCCATATACCCTATTTACCAAAACACACCAACAAGGTTCGTAGGTTAATAAACTGCTCTCTACAAATAATAATCTGGAAGTAGGCAGGTGGGACAATGGCATTTAACAACTTTGCAATTAATGTAATAGCATATCACTATAACTTCACTCATGTGTAACTGTGGCTACCTCCTTGGCAAGCTGGTGCCAAAACAGACTGATTATTAACAAAGGACAGTATCTTTCATTTTAACTATAACCGTTTAAAAACTAAGAAGCCTAAGAGACACGAAAGAAAAAGAATACCACAACAATATACCAAAGATAGACACAAAATGCTGGAGTAATTAACAGGACAGGCAGCACTACACAACAAGATATCACTGTGGCCGTGACGTTACAACAGCGTTCATGAACGGCAGGTCACTCTATAACCAAGGTTGTCATCTATTATTGAATTCTGCAGTGTTATGTTTTGCTGTTCCCATTAAAATGATGACAAATCCTTAGAAAATGGGGAGCTCGCTATCCATAAAGTGATCACCGATCTTGAGAGAGGCAAAAGTCACCCTCGATTGTTCATTAAAATTTTAACTCCCTATTTCCACCTGATCAGTGATTATTGAGAAGAGAATCAAAGTGAGAGAAAGATGTGAATCATAAGATGATAAGATCATAAGAGATAGGAACAGAATTAGGCCATTCAGCCCATCGAGTATGCTCTATCATTAAATCATGGCTGATCTATTTTTCTATCTCAATCTTGTTCTCCTGCCTTCTCCCTGTAACCTTTGATTCCCTTAATAATCAAGAACGTCAAACTCCACTTTAAAAATACCCAAAGACAGCCTCCACAGCCATCTGTCGTAATAAAATTCACAGATCCACCACCTTCTGGCTAAAAAATTCCTCCTCATCTCCATTCCAAAGGTACGTACTTTTATTCTGAGGGTGTGCCCTCTGGTCCTAGACTAACCGACCACTGGAAACATCCTCTCCATGTCCATCCTATCTGGGCCTTTCATTATTCAGTAAGTTTCAATGAGATCCCCCTTCATTCTTCTAAACTCCAGCAAGTACAGGTTCAGAACCTTCAAACATTTCTCATACATTTACCCAAAAGTGCTTGTTATATTTAGTTGAGAAGGGATTTAATCGAGAGAAGTGGGCACAGGATATAAGACCAGGAAGGTCATGCCAGAAATGTAAACAACACTAGTTCAACCAGAGTTTGTGTACCATGTGCACTTTTGGCCACCACATTAAGGGAAAGGTGTTGCACACAAGAGAATGCAAAGATGTTTGTGGATGTTGCTGGAACCAGCAAATTGTAGCAATAAAGAAAGATTGCATATGCCAATGGTGTTTTCTTTTGAACAGGGAAAGCAAAGGGAAATTTATAATGGTGTCTTAAATTGTGAGGGGCCTGTATATCATAAGTAGTTAGGACCTATTTCCTTTAGCAGTGCCAGCAAATACCAGCGGCATTGATTTAAATTGACTGTTAGGAGGATTAGAAGGGCAATGTGGAAAGGATTATTCACCTGTAAAAGGTCTGGAATTGACTGCCCAAAAGACAGGAAGAGGCAAAGAGTCACGTCATATTTAAGAAGTATTTAGATAAGTATCTGAAGAAGCATGACCTACAGAGCTATGGACCTAAAGCAGGATGGTGGCATCATGTTGGGTATCTATTTTAACTGGTACAGACATGATAGACTGAATTTTAGTTTAGTTTAGAGATACAGCATGGGAACAGGCCCTTCAGCCCACTGAGTCCGCACCGACCAGCGATCCCTGTACACTAACACTATCCTACACACACTAGGGCCAATTTTACATTTATACCAAGACAATTAACCAACAAACCTGTACGTCTTTGGTGTTTGGGAGGAAACTGGATATCTCGGAGAAATCACACACAGATCATGGGGAGAACGTGCAAACTCCATATAGACAAGCAACTGTAGTCAGGATTGAACCTGGGTCTCTGGCGCTGCAAGGCAGTAGCTCTAACTGCACCACCGTGCCACCCAAATGGACTCCTCCAACGTCACAAAAGGTCTATGATTTCTTTGAAGCCTCTTAATCAAACGTAATCATTTTTTCACATGACATCATTCAGGATTCACTAGATAACGACCATGGACTGACCTGCTGAGTGTTTCCAGCATTTTCAGTTTTTATCTTGGATTTCCACCATCTGCAAATGTTTTGGGGATTTTCAATATTAACATAGTAGCTGAGATTTATCTTTTATAGACACTAAATGCTGGAGTAACTCAGCAGGACAGGCAGCATCTCTGGAGAGAAAGAATGGGTGACATTTTGGGTTGAGACCCTTCTTCATCAATGTATCTTGCCTGCAGCATCTCATTCGTATATTCATCGTATTTTTGGGTTAATTTCAACAAAGAGTTGGGAGTTATATATGGTTCTGTAATACAGGCCTGAACTACCTGAGAAGGATCACTTATGATGTCTTTGTTTTAAATTATTAAAATACGGTTCTTAAAGTCACAAGTGAAGATTTGGTCCACCAAGTCTACTACACCATTCAATCATGGCTGATCGATCTCTTCTTCCCAAACCCATTCTCCTGCCTTCTCCCCATAACCCCTGACACCTGTACCAATCAAGAATCTATCTATCTCTGCCTTAAATATATCTACTGATTTGGACTTCACAGCTTTCTGTGGCAAAGTATTCCACAGATTCACCACCCTCTGACTATAGACATTCCTCTTCATCTCCTTCCTAAAAGAACATCCTTTAATTCTGAGGCTATGGCCTCTGGTCCTGGACTCTCCCAGTGGAATCATCCTCTCTACATCCACTTTCCAAGCCTTTCACTATTTGGTAAGTTTCAATGAGGCTCCCCCTCATCTTTCTAAACTCCAGCGAGTACAGGCCCAGTGCCGTCAAACGCTCATCATATCTTAACCTCTTCATCCCTTCATAAGTATAAGTATAAGTATATCTTTATTGTCATTTTCCTGAGTACTCACATACCCAGAGGAAACAAAAAAACGTTGCTCAACCAGTGTCCATTCAGTGTGCAGTAAAAAAATAAATAGAAATAAAAATACATATATCATGAACAAATTAAACACTCTACTCTCTACTAAACATCAACAGGCGTTCCGATCGGCAGCGGCACGACAGTGGCTCTGCTGCAGTGTGTCCAGGTTGGTGGTTGGTACGCAATACTTTGGCAGGGGGCAAAGTCCGTTTATCAGTCTTATAGCCTGCGGGAAGAAGCTGAGGAGCATCCTGCTGGTTTTGCAGCTAATGCTCCTGTACCTCTTCCCAGATGGCAGGATGGAGAATATGTGATGCGATGCGTGGTAGGGGTCTTTGATGATGGAGATGGCTGCTGATACATCTCTTCCTGTATATCATTCCTGGGATCATTCTTGTAAACCTCCTCTGGACCCTCTCCAGAGCCAGCACATACCTCCTCATATATATGATTGATATGATTAAAGTGAATTGTGAATGTGGGACTGCAAGTCTTAAAAGAGCTGTGTAATTATTTCCAGATCATACTTGCCCAGATGAGTAGCCCAGTGTTAGTAGTCCTGCCAACCTCCATCATGGACCAGGAAACGTATTGTTCTTTGGCCTGTCCCTGGAATGATTATTTGAAAACAATGATTTTTTGCCTTTTATGGCAAATGTATTTTAGAAGGGCATAAATATTTTCAAATCCTCGCTTTAAGAACTAATATCTTTTGTTCTGGGGAGAATGTACAGCAGCTTTTGGAGGAGATCACGTCAGAAATGAGAAAATTAAAAAGGTGGTTTGACATAAACAAATTATCATTAAATTTGAACAAAACAAAGATTATGTTGTTTGGATATTGTAAAATAAACACTCAGGTACAAGTGAGGATAGATGGTGTTGATATAGAAAGAGTATATGAAAATAAATCTCTAGGTGTGATATTAAACCACAAAATCTGCTGGAAACCTCATCTGAAACATGTGTGAGCATAGCTGGCAAGGAGCATTGCAGTCCTGGGAAGAACTAGGCATATTCTGTATCACAGTGCTGTACATTGTTTATTGTTCTATTGTACTGCCATATCTAAATTACTATGTGGGGGTATGGGGTAACACTAACAAAAGCACCCTACATCCTTTATGCAAACTGCAACAAAGGGCCATAAGGATAGTTAATGATGTAGGATTTTGTGAACACACCAACTCTCTGTTTTTAAAGTTTATTGATCTAGTAGAATTTAATACAGCACAAATAATGTGTAAAGCAAGAAATAATTTACTACCAAGTAATATACAAAACCGGGAGGGTGGTTATAATTTGAGAGGAAAGTTTAATTTAAAGAAACTTTGTTTTTCTTACAACTATGAATAGTATGTGTATTTCAATCTGTGGGGTGAAATTCTGGAATGACTTGGATGTGGAACTCAAACAAAGCACAAACATTACTCAGTTTAGGAAGAATTGCAAAAAAAAATAATTTCCAGAGGCATAAAAATGAGGAAGGGCTGTGATGACTTTATTGACACAGTGTGATATTGGCGTTGTACATGAGAATTTGGATAATTGTTTCTAAACAGTATATATGTATGTTTGTGTGCGTGCATATGCATGCATATATGTACAGTATGTATGTGGCTTATGTATGTATGTGTATGTATGTATATGTTTGTGTATGTGTGTATATATATATATGTGTATGTGTATATATATGTAGATGAGATAAAGTCTGTGAATTAATTGATGAGTAGCGGAGAAGGGGTAGGAATAAATAAGTATATACTTCCTCCTACTCCTTTTCGAACATGTAAGATTTAATTTATGATGTTTATGAGGAATTATTTAATGAGTTGTGTATAGGTTTATTGTTCATTTCATTTTATTGTTACTTTGCTTTGTTTTTAACTTTTTTTGTTCTACATGTTCGAAATAAAATATTTACTACTACCAAATTCTACTAAAGAGTTGCGGCATTTTCAATGAATGAAGGGTTTTACGCAGATCTTGAGCTTTTGAGATGTGGCAGGGCTGCTGTTTTGACTGCAGGAGATATGAAGTATTCTATTCACCAGAAGTGATATGCTGTGAAGCATCAGCAAATGTAATAGGCGATGATGACATTTCATTGATATATTTTAGATAAGATTTTTGTGATTGATTGTTGCCATATTTACACACAATGAATAAATATTTAATCCCAACATTAATTCAGAGTCAGACAGTAAACTTCCCATTCATACGTATTATTAATCAGCACAGTTCTAAGTATAATCCTGGGACAAACTTAATATTTCATGAAGAAATCTAGTTTTCAAGATTCAGCCTTGAATGATAATTATGTAACTTCTGGAATTCAACAATGTGCCAAGGAAGATAAATGTTCAGCATTTCATTTTTAGTTTCCAAGTATCAAGAATTAACAACTTATTTTCTAAGACTTTCGTTTTACAGAGCAATGCATCCTTCGGAACTCCTCGGAAATATAATGCAAAAAATGAATGCCAAACCAAAAATGAGATATTAAGATGATGACCAACGTTTTTGAAGATGCACTGGTAAAGGACTTAAAGAAAGAGAGTGGGCCACAGTGGCGCATGTATCTGTGCAAGGAGCCTGAGAGAATAGGATAAAAGCATCTGATGACCTTACCCCCAATAGGTTGGTGGAACAAAGAATATGCACAGGAGGCCAAGTTCAAGTTCAAGTGAGTTTATTGTCATGAGTCCCTGATAGGACAATGAAATTCTTGCTTTGCTTCAGCACACAGAACATAGTAGGCATTTACTACAAAACATATACCGTAATATAAATATATACACACATGAATAAATAAACTGATAAAGTGCAAATAACAGATAATTGGTTATTAATAATCCGAGCCAGGTTTAATAGCCTGATGGCTGTGGGGAAGTAGCTATTCCTGAATAGGAATACAAGGAATAATGTCCACCTTATGAAACCTTCACTGGGCATGGCTGACTCTGTATTTCTTTTTATATCTACCTCAAACATAGGCCATATGCATCTACACTATCACAAATGTCATTTGTTCCCTGGCCTTACTGTAAATACGGAATTTTTACCCTCCAGATTGCCAACAAATATTTCACTCTAACTTTTATTAATACTGCATGTTATTCTTCTCATAGTCTTGGATTTCTCTTTGATTATGAACAGCTTTCTGTTCTTGGCACTTTTATAGACGTCAAAGTCGACATGTGTAGGAAGGAACTGCAGATGCGAAGATAGACACAAAATGCTGGAGTAACTCAGTGGGACAGGCAGCATCCCTGGGGAGAAGGAATGGGTGACGTTTTGGGTCGAGGCCCTTCCTCAACGTTGTTTCCTTATCATGTATCTATACACTGTAAATGGCTTGATCATAATCAGGTTTCTCTTTCTGTTGACTGGATGGCAACGCAACAAAAGCTTTTCACTGTATCTTGGTACATGTGACAAGAAACTAAACTGATCTCTTGAAAATAGTGGGCTGTAGTAGAACATTACTTTCCCACATGTTCTAACTATGAAATATTGAACTAAACTTTTCATTTTCCTTAGAAAATTGAAAGAAAAAATCCTTCTTGAAACTGATGGCATTTTTAATAATATAATTGCCAATATGGAGCTAATTTGGTCCATTACATTCATTTTAATCCCTAGGTACCTTGTCATGTAATGACAGGAACTCAATCTATCAGTCCAAGTCATTATCCACTTGATATAGTTAATCTCTACTTTAGCTTCCTTAATGAGCACAAGTTAATCTTTTGCATATATGCATTTAATTGGAAACTATTGATATCTGCATGCTTATAAAGATTGTTTTTGACTCTAAGGGTTGCTTTAATTCTCAAAATGTCAGCTTTAGTTGAGTTAGAAGAACAACAGTTGATCTTCCAGTCCAAAGCCTTGAACAGAAACATCCCACCTGCCACTGGTGCAGTTTAGAGAGACTGCTGCTGTGTCTATTGGACCAAAAATTAAATCAAGACCTACCTGCTCTCTCAGCATGTAACATAACGCAATGGACTGGCTTGAACATAAACAAAGTCATTCGTTCCATTGTGCTGGTTAGTATTTATCTTTCACTGCGAATCATTCAAATATATTTTTTGATGATGATCATATTTCTGTTTCCAACAGCTTGCCTCGTGCAACTTGATTAATTGTTTGAAAGATACAGCATGGAAACAGGTCCTTTGGCCCATTGAGTCCATGCCAACCATCGATCACGTGTTCACACTAGGTCTATGATCTCCCACTTTCGCATCCACTCCCTACACACTTGGGACAATTTACAAGGCCAATGAACCTGCAAAGCTGCACATCTTTGGGATGAGGGAGGAAACCTGAGCATCCGGAGGAAATCCACGTGGTCACAGGGAGAACGTGCAAACTTCACACACATATCACCCAAGGTCAGGATCGAACCCAGGTGTCTGCTGCTGTGAGGTAACAGCTCTACTAACTGTACCATGGTGCCGCCTTGCCCAATGTAAATGCACAGTATATATAGAGTCATAGCAGCATTTTCTATCTTACTCCAAAACTATTCCATTGTTTTAAAGCATTTTGGAATAGTCTGAGACAATGAAAGGCATAAGCTAAATGAAAATTGTTCTTCATTAACTTTAGGTAAACTCTTGAATAAGCAAAGGGAAGCACTAATATTCCACTAACCATTTAATGATCCTGTTATAAAATTATCTCTAAATTATATTTCCAACCCTAACCCTAAATTATTGTAGAACTGTAAAAGTCAAGGTTAATTAATACCAGAGAAGCTGAAACATGTGGAAAGATTTTACACCTACATTGAAAGGGAATTCACTGCAGTGGTTACAACTCAACTATCTCCTTGACCAACAGGTTTCATTTCTGTTTGACCGTATCCAGTACTGCAGCTTGGGCAACTTACAACCCAGCAGTATGAATATCGACATCTCTAACTTCAGGCAACCCTTACTTTTCCTCTCTCTCCACCTCTCCCACATCCTAGTTCTTTGACCAGTCTGGCTGTCTTCCTGATTAAATGTTATCTTTGTCAGCTTCCCCAGCTAACAATGATCTATTCTACACGTTCCTTGAACTTTGTCCTCTTTGATGCATCATTTTCACACCTTATCCTTCCATATCTGTGTCTCCCTCTCCCCTGACTCTCAAACTGAAGATGGGTATCGAACTGAAACCTCACTCATCCTTCTCTCCAGAGATGCTGCCTGTCCCACTGAGTTACTAACAAATATAGTCCTGTACATCCAATACTAAGTGGCTGTGTTGTGTAGAAAATCTCCTCAGACATTGTGTAATGCATTCATCAGAATGTCTAACTCTGACTGGCTACCCTTTGAAATCCAATGGGGCCTCCAGCATCAACCCTTATTTCCCTTAGTTAGGTTCAAGTTCTCAAATAGAAATCATGTCATCCCATCTCCATCAGATATCAGTCTGAAGAAGGGCCTCGACCCGAAACATCGCCTATTCCTTCTTTCCATAGATGCTGCCTCACCCGCTGAGTTGCTCCAGCATTTTATGTCTACCTTCGATTTTTCCAGCACCTGTAGTTTTTTCTTAAACAATCCACCAGATATCTGATACATAGAGGTCTTTGTGTACATTTTTTAAAGGAATCATCTATCTTTACTGAGTCTCAGATAATTTCTGTACTGTGAATCTGTGCTGCAGGAATTACTGTTTACACTGCGTTTCTGCACTGATATGCAAGTGGTTTACCTTCTTTTTGCTCGTAAGAATGTTGGCTGAGCTGAAAAAGGGAGAATTCTTTCGCTGACATCAAAAGTCCCATGCTCATGTTTTTGCTGCCTGGAATGTGGAATGAGATCTGTTCACTGTCTGATTGAGTACAGGCTTGCTCCTGCAACAGTTTTTGTTTGTGCGCTTTCAATTATTTTCATGTTCCCCACACTTCGGCAGTTTGTTTAATATTAACTCTCATTGCCATCTTCCAGGTTTACTAGAAATTATCTAGTGAGCTCATGAATCCATATGATGATTCATAAATTCATTATTTTCTATGTTCATTTTTCCTGTAGCTTTTTTCTTTATAATTGCTTTCAAATATGACTAATATACAGTGGGACAGACAGCATCTCTGGAGAATATAAATAAGTGAAGTTTTGGGTCAAGAGCCCTTTTCAGACTAAATTTCCATCAGTCTGCAGAAGGGTCCCGAAACGTCAGCTATCCGCATTCTCTAAAGATGCAGCCAGACCCGCTGAATTACTCCAGCACTTTGTATCTCTTTTTGTGTAAACCAGCATCTACAGTTCCTTGTTTATATCAAGTTGACCGCAATGATTTGCTCTTGATCATTTTTAACCATTGCTCAGATTGAGAGTGCATTCCAAAATAATATGATTTTACTTCGGAGTCACGCATGCGCGACATAGCGTCTCACGCAGTGCACAGCGACGGACGGGAGTACGAGCTCTCCCGCAACAATTTGAAAACGGACCTTCAGGTAAGCAAATCTTACTCTGAGGACATGGTGTTTTCGAAACCCTGTTCTGTTTTATCTTAAATAGGAACAGAACAGGGAAAACACCAAGGAAGGTCGTTCCCGTCGGGCTGCTACGTACCAGGAAGATTCCAGCAGTGGGGGGCGACCGGCGGCACCTGGACCGCACAACGCTGCGATCCACAGTCACCGACAGCATTCCGAACCAAGCCCAGCGCCGCTAGCACAGCTCAAGGTAACGTTGGCGACCAACCGCAGCGGGCTGGAGACAGGCACACGGAAGTCGGACCGGCCGGTTCACTCAGCAGAGCCCGGCACGGTAGACTACCGCCCGAGAGCGAGAAGGTGACCGTTTCAAGCCTTATGAAAAGGCTCATGGAGCAAAAGCTCCAGCGAGACTTGCTCCGGGAGCTGGGGCAAGCTCGCCAAGGGAGCACAAACAGTCCGCTCCAGTACACTAACAGCATTGGCCATCGCATCTCCCTCAACAGAGGGGAGCGTTGGCGACCAAGGCTGGGCTGCTCAAGAAGAGGGGTCATTGGCTGAACAACATCGGGAATATGCTTGAGGTACAGGACCAGGAAGAGCTGCTGGGTGTGAGAACTGCTACGTGGCAACACCACGAGCGGGACGGCCGTTACAGCCTAAACTGGCGGCCAGCTTACTACCTGTCCTTTAAACCTCTCCAAGACAGGTAGTCATTGAGGCGTTGGACTTTATCACGCCTCCCCAAAATTGCATTTGCTCAATGTGCCAGCCATTACTGGGGGTACATTGAGCAGGGAATTTAAACCCCAAAACTTAAAATTGCACAATGTTGATACCCCTGACGTCGGCTGTCACTTCACATGCTCATTCCATGGACAGGGTTGACAGGACAAAACACCCTGGCTCTACTGTGCAACACAGTATGTGATTAACAACCTCCGGAAGGAGGTCATAAAACCTGCCCTCAACATCAAAAATTCGCAGGACTGTGTAGAACGCCGACCTCAGAACCACAGATCCTGCTATTTGGCAAAGAATGACCAAATCAAGCCTAAAATCTGGACAAAGAATCCAAGGCATTTTGGCCTCATGAGGGCAGGACCTGGAATGAGCAAACCACTCAAAAACCCAGACGGCAGTACCTCTATGCATCCACCAGTAGGCGTCTACTTCATGGTACTGGTGAAAGCTCGGGGCCCGCATACCATCCCCGCAAGTCTTTCGGGACAGGGCCCAGAGCGGGCCCCATGGAAAACGCGCCATCCCCCAACAACACCACCCCGACAGACAAGGAACCAGAAACCGAAGAAATGAACACACCACTAAACAACAGCGGAAGTAGGTGAGTATGGTTCCTACCATCACATAAAAGGTGAGGGGATTGTGCTAACAGTGGGGGGAGTGGGGGGGGGGGGGGGGGTGGAACCACACCTGGTTTTGGAAGCATGAAGAACTATCACACTTGGTAGTTATATACCAAAAGTATTCAAGGACAAAAATTGAATTTAAGAAAAACTTGCCACCAGTTCAGCATGCACGCCAAAGGGGTCTTACCCTCTCACTAAAAAGGAAACATGAGGGACAAGCTGAACTGGAAAAAACATACAAAGGGGTCATAAAGAAGTCTAAATATGAACCTTTGGAACTCGTATTAAATTTACCAAAAAAACAAAAAAGATGGTGAATGTCGCACCATCATTGACTTAACCACATTGAATACTTTCACCAGGTATACACACTTTAATGGAAATTGTAACTGCCACACATGGATTTCCTAAGGCTACTTTATGGTAGGCATCGACTTAAAAGATGCATACTACTCAGTACCCATTCATAAAGATCATCGGAGATACCTAAAATATTACCTGGATGGGGTAACTATGGCAGTATAAATTATTGACTAATGGGCTAAATATGAGCCAAAACTGTTTTTCCAAGATATTCAAACCAGCCCTGACACTATTAAGGAAACATATTGTCATGGCATATCTCAATGATATTTAACAACAGACAAAACCATGGAATTAGCTAAATCAGCAGCATTAGCTACTAAAAACATATTTAGCCTGGGGTTTGTCATACAATCCAGATAAATCTACGTTGACACCATCCACAACTATGGACTATCTGGCATTCAATTAACTCAGTCCACGTGTCTATAACGTTGCCAAAAGGAAAATCAGCATAATTGGCACAAACCTGTAATAAATTAATGGTTAACAAACAACCAACCATTCGACAAAGTGGCAAGAGTAATCGGGAAATTAGTAGCAGCATTACCAGCTACTTATCTTGGACCTTTCCATTAGAGCTAAGGTGCTAGTGTTTAAAGAAAATAACCCATATCCAGAACAGGTGGTAAATGGACTAATCTAGAGTCATCACCACTACAGACACTGGACATAAAATCTAGTTGGAAATGTTGGGTGCGTCCTATGGGTTAAAAGCATATTGTTCAATAGTGCACCATTTTGCATGTTCGTTTATAATTTGACAATATCACAGTGGTGGCCTATACTAATCCACATGGGCGGAATAAAATCGATAACATGTGACAATTTGATTAACACAATTTGGTAAAGGCATGTCGTCAAACATATTTGGCTATCAGCAACTTACCTACCAGGTGAGCTAAATACTGTGGCAGACATGTTAATCCAAAGTATTTGCTGAAATTACAAAGCAATATAGAACACCAGATATCGATTTCTTTGCATTCCGACTGAATCACCACGTACCGGTGTATGTCGCATGGGAACCAGACCTTGAGGCAGCAGTGACGGATACATTCTCGATGTACTGGGGGGAGGGGGGGGGGACTAATCTCTATGTTTTCTCCCCTTTTCTGCCTCATCAGTCAGGTACTACGCAAAATACAGATGAATTTGCTTCGGACTTTGGTAATACCCGCCTGGCCTATACAGCCATGGTCCCAGTGATCCATGAGGTCATTGAAACCCATGACCATTCCCCATGGACCAGATCTACTGATCCACCCTGTATCATATAACCGGAAGTGGCGGCGCTTGGAACGGCTGCGGCTCGCCTGCAGTCCGTTTGTCTTTACTTTTTTGTGTTGTTTTTTTCGTTTTGTGTAGTTACGTTTTTGGTTTTTAAGCTGTGTTTATGTGGGGGTTGAAACGGGGCTTGCTGTCTCTCCCTTCGGGGGAATACGACTTTTTGTCGTATCCCCCTTCTCTGCCTCCGTCTGCGCTGTGGCCTAATGGCGGAGCTGGCAACCTCGAGGCTCCGGAGGCAGAGCCTGTCAGGACTCGCCCTGGGCTCGCTCTCGTGAGGGCAGCATGACGAGGGGCTGAGACTCTCTCGTGAGGGGCTGTGACGCTCCCGTCGGAGTGGCCCAGCTCGAGGTGGAACGGCACTCCCGTCGGAGTGGCCCAGCCCGAGGTGGAACGGCACTCCCGTCGGAGTGGCCCAGCCTGAGGGTGGAACGGCACTCCCGTCGGAGTGGCCCAGCCCGAGGGTGGAACGGCACTCCCGTCTGAGTGGCCCAGCTCAAGGGAGGAACGGCACTCCCGTCGGAGTGGCCCAGCTTGAGGTGGAACAGCACTCCCGTCGGGGCGGCCCAGCTCGAGGGAGGAGCGGCACTCACGTGAGGGCGATCCGGCTCGGGGCTGGAACGGTGCTCCGGTGGCTGGGACGGCGTTCTGGCGATGGTGACCTGAGTCCTGGGTTCAGCCGCGGGCCAGCGGCTGCGTCCGCTGGACTGGAGGGCGGCAGCTTCGACCACCCCGGGCCGCGGTGTTTGAACCGGCCCGTTCGCGGGGTTCGGTGAGCCGCGGGACTGTTTGTGCCATCGCCCGGTGGGGAATCGCCTCAGCGCAGAGGGAGAAGAGGAGGGAAGAGACAGTAACCCTAAGATTTTTGCCTCCACCACAGTGAGGAGGTGCTTGGAGGATACACTGTGGTGGATGTTAATTTGTGTTTATTGTTGTTTTTTATTATATGTATGACTGCAGGCACGAAATTTCGTTCAGACCGTAAGGTCTGAATGACAATGAAGGTATACAATTCAATTCAATTCAATTCAATCAGGCAAAAGTCACCCATGCCATGACAGAATAAGCCTACTGGGTTGCAGATTCCAAAAAGACCTTTTGATGGACCTGGGATTGTCAAATAGGACCATGGACACGATGACAGCATCTCACCGACTCCACCAAGAAACAATATCTCTCCAGTATAAGAAAATGGGAAACATACTGCTCGAGAACAGAGACAACCTACTAATCAACCACCATACCTATGTACCGGAGTTCCTGGCCAGCCTTCGCCACGATGAAGGTCTGAACTATAGCACTATCAAATGTGCTAGAAGTGCACTGTCAGCCTATCTAAGACAGGCACCAAGGCAAATAGGCCATAGGTCTTGTCCACTGGTGGCCAAATTAATGAGAGGTAGCTTCTATTCAAAATCCCTAGACCTAGATATACCAAGATCTGGGATGTCAGCGTTGTCCTGACATACCTAAGGGATGGCCACCAGCCAAATTCCTTACTCAGAAAACAGCTACACTGTATACGGCCATGCTGATGGCTTAGTCTCAGCATAAGGGTCCAGTCTTTTACCTACTCAGACTGGACAATATGGTCATAACATCAGACCAAATAACATTCACCATTCAGGAGCTGGTAAACAGAGCAGACCAGGAACTTCAGGACTCATTATGAAATTCCGTGCGTACCCACCTGACCACCGTTATATGTCATGACTCACCTTCTACAATATATCAACACAACCTAAAATTCCAGAGGGAGACAAAATGGGTCAGCCACAAAAAAGCCACTAGGGTCAGGGTACCGAGTCAAACCATCTCTAGATGGCTCAAACAGGTATTGGGAGCTGCTGGAGTGGATACCGATATTTACACATCTCACTCCACCAGAGCAGCATCCATGTCGGCGGCTAACAGTATGGATGTGCCACTGGACCTAACCTGGTAACAACGGGGTGGTCCATGGGAAGAACTTTCAAACATTCTACAACAAGCCATTAAAACCTGTTTCATTTGCACAGAGAATTTTTTGACGCTGCAAAAAATATATAATTTAGCCCGGGGGAGCATTCATTTCTTTGTTATTATTTTCAAATAATACCATTGTTGTTTTACAAACAGATTCAGGTTTGATTATGATAACATACTTCCTCCCTTGGATGACTTTGGCAGCGAGTGAAGTATGGACTGTTACACGGTTTGAAATCACAGAGCTTTATAATCTTCACGTAGTCACTCACGTGACTCCGAAGTAAAATAGTAAGATTAAACCAGTTTGAAGTTTGATCTGTATTTTATGAGGAGTTACGATGAGGGATTACGTGCCCTCCGCTCCCACCCTCAATTATAGAGATCAACTGGTATCTTAGTTCTCCTTATCTTTACTATGTTTATTTCAATTATTGTGTTTCTGTGATTCCACACCGCTGCTTTGAAGTATGTTGCGCATGCATGCTGGACGGGGTCTTCACGTAATCCCTCATCGTAACTCCTCATAAAATACAGATCAAACTTCAAACTGGTAAGTTCTCGTTTAATCTTACTATTTTGAAGTTTTTAAAGTCATATATCAATACTGCACAGAAACAGGCCCTTTGGTCCATCTTTTCCATTCCAACCAAGTTGGTGTACTGGGCTAGTCCAATTTGCCTGCATTTGGCCTTTGGTCTTCTAAATCCATGCTATCTACATATGTTGTTAAAAGTCACCATTGTGCCCTCTTCTGTACCTTCTTCTGGCAGCTTATTCCAGACAAGAATTACAGTCTGAGTGAACAAGTTGCCCTGAGGTCCCTCTTAAATCTCTCCACTCTTACCTTTAGCCTATGGTCTCAACACTTAGAATCAACTACCCTTGGAAAAAGGCTGTGAGCATTTACTTTATCCATGGCCCTCTTGGTCTTGCACACCTGAATAACCCTCAGACCTCTTATGCTCGAACGAAATACATCCCGGCCTATCCAACCTCTCCCGATAACACAAGCATGCTGGGCCCAGGTCGGGTTGCCAACTTTCTCACTCCCAAATAAGGGACAAAAGGTCAACATAAGGGACAAATTCCCGACGGCAATTCGGTGACCGAATTGGCCATGGCTGTGTGAATGATGAGTTGGCCTGGGTGCTCAACTGCACACAAAGCCCAGCCGGCGGGCCAGCTGAGGAGTTTTGGCCCGGGCACCAGACTTTGTGCGTGACGTCACGTGCAAAGTCCGGCACCCCATCCAACTCATGAACCGATGATCGGCCATGAGAAGGAGGGGCGGTGGTGTCGGCAGTAAGGGAAGGCCCGACTGCTGGCCGGGCTGCCGACCAACTGGGCCACGGGGGGAGGTGCTGATGCTGCACTCCATGGGCTGTACTACATCAGGATGGGTGAGGTGGGGCCGGATGCGGCACTCCGACCCGACAGTCCCGAGTAGTAGTGGTCAAATACAGGACAAGGGTGGTCCCGTACGGGACAAACCAATTTAGCCCAATATACGGGATGGCCCGGCTAATATGGGGCAGTTGACAACCCTAGGCCCAGGTAACATCCCTGTGCACCCTTTCCAACATATTACTTTCACCGTGGCCCCATAGCAGAAGCGTCCATGTCGCAGGGCTGGGAACTGAGCTAATTCTGCTACCACCATCATCTACTGCGACAAGTGATGGCTTCCTCTGATTATCGCCGGAAGCTTGCGTCCTTTTCAGGATGCCGATGACAGCCAGGTCAACATTTGTAACAAGATGGACACGAAAGACTTTCACCGTATGGGAAGAAATTTGAAAGGCATGATTGCAATGGACAATTAAAAAAAGGTTAATATATTTATTTAGGATATCAGAAACCTCATCCTACATAGAGTTTGTATGACTGCAAAGTCCTTTCTAGATGGAATTTCAACTTATTCCCCTCAGATTCAGCATCCTGTTATGCCAACAGCAGATCAGCATGAATGAACGAATGAATGATACTTTATTGTCACGTGTTTGTTTATTTTACTTTATACTTTATTGTCACATGCAGGTGGACAAACAAACATAGGCACCATTGGCTGGGTGGCCCCATAGCAGAAGCGTCCATGTCGCGGGGCTGGAAACTAGAAGTATCCTGAGCTAATTCTGCTACCACCACCATCTATTGCAACAAGTGATGGCTCCCACTGATGGTCGCCGGAAGCTTGCGTCCTTTTCAGGACGGACGATGACAGCGATGTCAACATTTGAAATATGGAAGTTGGACACGAAAGAAGAATTGGCTAGGTTCCAACAAGAGGTGATGTCCCTCAAACAAGGAAAGGGATATCACCTCAAGGGCCACATGAGTGTCAATGGTACCTGGTATAATGGTAGTTTGGTGCACAGTACCAACTATAACGCTAATGAATGTATGTATAGCTGCTGAGAATGTCGGAAGAATTTGTTCTTGTTTTGTATATGTCTTTTTATTATTCTGAATAAAATTTATTTTTGGAAAAAATAATGTCCATTCCCTCCACAGAAGCTGGCTGAGCTGCTGAGTACCTCCAGCACTTTGCAGTTTGTTCAAGATTCCAGCATCTGCAGTTCCTTGTGTCTCCAATCTAAATAAATTAATTGTCCTCTGCTTCTTAAGTCGGCATTGGCAGAGTTGCAGTGTTCAAATTACATACGGTCCAAGTTGATCAATTGTTTCTTCCGCTGACATTTGATAACTGTGCATCTCTTCTTTTTTTTAACTCAAATCGAATACGGAGCCACTTTAAAATGCAGTGATTTCTAGGATTTTGTTCCATTATATCCAGCGGCTGCAGGTTGGTAGGAGTTCACCTGTAAGCTGTGATGGATTTGTTTGGAATGTAGGAAGGTGCTGGAAAACAGTAGATAAAATTGTGTGGTTTGAAAGAGGAAAACCAGTGAGGAAAACAAGGCAAAATCAGCAAGCTTAAAGGATAAAAAGACAAATTAGTCCATGGTTTTAAGTACTTCCAATAATAATGCAATGTCAACGATTTGCATTTGATAAATGGGATAGGGCTGTTGAAATAAACTACCTCACATCTTTCATAGTGGCACTGTTTCACATTAATGTTCATCGTTCTTTTCTGTTTGTTTTCTGTTCACGTAAAGCTTGGGTCTTCAATAAAAGAAGACAACTTTGATATTTTTTTGGAAGAGAGCCACAAAGAACTGCAGATGCTGGAATCTTGATTGAAATACGAAGTGCTGGAGTAACGCAGAGGGTCAGGAGGGAATGGGCAGATGACGTTTCAGGTTGGGACCCTTCTTCAGACTGATTGGAGCAGGAGGGGAGAAAGCGTGCTTTTTCAAAAATTGTTTTTACCTAAATTTGAATATAGTCAGGAATGAATAAGTAACATGTGGACACAAGGAACTGCAGATGCTGATTTACAATAAAACAAAAACAAAGTGGCCATGCAGTGGCACAGCTGGTAGAGCCACTGCCTCACTGCGCCAGAGACGCAGGTTCAATCCTGAACTTTGGTGCTGTCTGTGTGGAGTTTGCACGTTCTCCCTGGGAGCATGTGGGTTTCCTCTGGGTGCTCTGGTTTCCTCCCACATCCCAAAGACGTGCTGGTTTGTAGTTAATTGATCTTTGAAAATTGCCCCTAAAGTGTAGACAAAGCGGGAGAACGTAGAACTAGTGTGAAAGGGGGTGACCAATGGTGGTGGGGACTATTTGGGCCAAAAGTCCTTCTACAGTTGTACAGAGCCCTAGTGAGGCCACACCTGGAGTATTGTGTGCAGTTTTGGTCCCCTAATTTGAGGAAGGACAGTCTTGCTATGGAGGGAGTGCAGCGTAGGTTTACAAGGTTAATTACCGGGATGGCGGGACTGTCATATGCTGAGAGAATGGAGCAGCTGGGCTTGTACACTCTGGAGTTTAGAAGGATGAGAGGGACATCTCATTGAAACATATAAGATGTTTAAGGGCTTGGACACGCTAGAGGCAGGAAACATGTTCCCGATGCTGGGGGAGTCCAGAACCAGGGGCCACAGTTTAAGAATAAGGAGTAAGCCATTTAGAACGGAGACAAGGAAACACTTTTTCTCACAGAGAGTGGTGAGTGTGGAATTCTCTGCCTCAGAGGGCGGTGGAGGCAAGTTCTCTGGATGCTTTCAAGAGAGAGCTAGATAGGGCTCTTAAAGATAGCGGAGTCAAGGGATATGGGGAGAAGGCAGGAATGGGATACTGATTGGGGATGATCAGCAATGATCACATTGAATGGCGGTGCTGGCTCGAAGGGCCAAATGGCCTACTCCTGCACCTATTGTCTATTGTCTATTGTCTAAGTCGTGCTGTTTTCATGCTGTATCTCCAAAATAAACTAAACAGAGCGTTGGAGTAACTCAGCAGCAGCTCTGGAGAACATGGATAGGTGATGTGTAGGGAGGGACTGCAGATGCTGGTTAAAACCGAAGATAGACACAAAATGCTGGAGTAACTCAGCTTGACAGGCAGCATCTCTGGAGAGAAGGAACAGGTGAGGTGAAGTTAGAGAAGTCAATGTTCATACCACTGAGGTGTAAACTACCCAAGCAAAATATGAGGTGTTGTTTCGCTTGGGTAGTTTACACCCCAGCGATATGAACATTGACTTCTCTAACTTCAGATAGTCTGTGCTTTCTCTCTCCATCCCTCCCCCCTTCCCAGTTCTCCCACCAAACTTACTGTCTCCACCTACATTCTATCTTTGTCCTGCCCACTCCTCTGAGATTGAAGGGGGATCTTATAGAAACTTACAAAATTCTTAAGGGGTTGGACAGGCCAGATGCAGGAAGATTGTTCCCGATGTTGGGGAAGTCCAGAACAAAGGGTCACAGTTTAAGGATAAAGGGGAAATCTTTTAGGACTGAGATGAGAAAAACATTTTTCACACAGAGAGTGGTGAATCTCTAGAATTCTCTGCCACAGAAGGTAGTTGAGGCCAGTTCATTGGCTATATTTAAGAGGAGGTTAGATGTGGCCCTTGTGGCTAAAGGGATCAGGGGGTATGGAGAGAAAGCAGGTACAGGATACTGAGTTGGATGATCAGCCATGATCATATTGAATGGCGGTGCAGGCTCGAAGGGCCGAATGACCTACTCCTGCACCTATTTTCTATGTTTTCTATGTTTTCTATGACTTCAGTCTGAAGAAGGGTCTCGACCCAAAACATCGCCCATTAACTTTTCTCCAGAGATGCTGCCTCATCGTTGAGTTACTCCAGCATTTTGTGTCCATCCTTTGGTTTAAACCAGCATCTGCAGTTCTTTCTTGCACAGAATAGGTGATGTTTCAGGTTGGGACCCTGAATGAATAAACACCAATTACCTTAAGCAACGCACGCTTTCCCTCAACTCCCCACCCCACCATCAATACCCACACCCCGCTGCTATCTTGCACGTTAGTAATTCCTCCACTGCCTTGAAAGGGCAACTACAAGATGTTGACAAAGACAGGCTTTTGTGGCCATGTGTGGAGCAACTAAATACAACATTGGAAATTGAAATTGCATGTCTTGGAGCCATCCCAAGTTCTCAGTAATTATCAATGCACAATTGACATGGTAAGTTATTTGAGATAAAAATAAGGGGCGGTGCAAGGAGTGGGGGAGGGAGTGCTGGTGAGCACCAGGCTCACGTTCCAGTCAGAATCATTCTCGTAAATAAAAGCATTTTAAAATTTATACATTATTAACACCCCATGTGTCACCGCTGAGCTTCTTGTGTTGGCGCCGTAAATTCCAGCTGTAATTGTAGTTGACAGTAATGCCTTTTAAAATAGGTTTGAAAAAGAACATCTGAAGTACTGTGTTACGCTAAATGAAAACACGAAGGGTATTTAATTTCCAAACATTCCTATCTTTGCCAGCTGGATAGCATTCTGCCACTTGTATTATTAATTGTATAGCCACAAAATCCGTATCCTTTTATGCCAAGATTTCGCAAATATTCCTGTATATCGTCCAGATTGCCTGCATTGTGGTGATGTCTATCAATTTAGTGCCCTGGATAAGTCAGTGAAATAATTGAAGTGGAAGGTCCATGGTAAATTGTTTTTACATTACTGTTGATCATTTTGCAGATGTGATTTTAGAAAAATGCAGAAGAGCATTGATAGTGGAGTGCTCTGGGTCTTTTCATTTTATCTTTAACATTGTGAATTTCCAATCTTTCTTCGAGTGCAGACCTGATTTTTTTTCCTTTTCTTCTTCTGCCCCAAAGTATCCTTAAACTCAGTCCTCGTGTCATTATTCATTCTCGTGGGATGAGGGTTTGGTTGGAAAGCGCATCATTTATTTCTCATCCCTAATTGTCCTTCAGAGTGTGCTGAGGTTATTTGCTCAGTACCTAGCGGTTTATGATTTAACCGCACGGATTCCCAGAGCGCTTCAGAGGGCATTTGAGGATCTGAGTTGCTGAGGATCTAAAGTAACATCCTGTTCGGGTAGGACAAGGAAAGAAGTTTCTCTACCCTGAAGAGCGTTTAGTGAACCAGGTTTTCACTGTAATCTAAAAAGCAAATAAAAACCTGCAGATGCTGAAAATGTGAAATAAAGACAGAAAACTCCAGAGAACGCCAGTGGGTCAAGCAGCATCTGAATTCTCTGGGACCATGCAGAGGTTTGGTCTTCACACCGGAATCGCTGTGGCTGCTACAAGATTGCAGCCCATCATTGTATGAGTGTCTGGCATATGCTTCCCGTTAATCTAATCCACTGATGGTCTGTTCTTGTCTCTTAGGTGGGATTGACGATGCCAGGTACACACATATATACTCTTCATCATCAAAACACAACGTTCTGAGGACTCAGTGGGTCGGGCAGCATCTGTGAAGGCGATGGACAAGTTGCCTTTTGGATCTGGAGTCTTCTTCACACCATTGATTCTGGATGAGCGGTCATGACCATATTGAATGGCGGTGCTGGCCTATTTTCTATGTTTTCTATGTTTCTATGACCCGACCTGAAACGTCACCTGCCCATTCCCTCCACAGGTGCTACCTGCCCCGTTGAGTTCCAGCAGCACTTTGTGTTCTGCTCAAGGTGCCAGCATCTGCAGCTCCTTGTGTCTCCATTATCGTGTCTTCATGATGAAGATCTTCCCTCACTCCCCTCTCTCTAGTGTCCCTGCTCACGGCTGTTGATGGTGCCCTGTTAGGGAGTAAACAGAAGGCTCTTTCTAATGCCCAGCAAGTACTGCTTCTTAAAGCTGCAGTCAATCTATCCTTGCAGTGGTGCAGGAGCCGAGATGGTAATGGGGATGTCTACTGTTGCTTAAATTGCAGGAGATGCAGTGATCTCAATGGGACATCTTGAATGAGCAAACATGGAGGCGGTGTAAATAGAGAGAGAACGGAGAGACAAGAAACTTTACTGAAACTGTTTTTGATTCAAACCTGTTAAATGTTCAATGATTCCTTTATTATCATGTGTACCCAGATACAGTGCAATACCTTTTTTGCATCCAGACTACCACCATACATGAGCACATTCCTCCAGTTAGAGCAGAATGTCCAGAACAGCCCACTGAGTCTGTTAGCAAAAGTCGCCATTTTTGCGCCATTTACAGTCCCAGGTGCAGCTGGTCACAAAGGCCCATTGCAGTCGTTGTCCCCCATTGCAGCCATCGCCTCCATTCTGGTCGTCCCGTGAACCATTGTCCCTCTCCTTGCATGGGCCTCTTCTGCCAGTGTTACTAGGGGGACACCTCCCAATGCCGACATTGAGGGCACAGAAGCTAAGACCCCCCACCACAGTTCTTCTTACCGGGCCCCTTGTCCAGCGACCACCATCGTCTCCCTCCATCCTCCCCTGCTGTTGTGATGGGCGGCGGCTCGCAGGGGCCATGTGTCTAGCGTCCACCACCATGTCCCTCTATCCCCATCTCCAGGCTGGTTCTGGGTTCCCAGGTTCGGCGGTGAATGGGCCTGGCCTGCCGTTGGGGTGCATTATAGGAACACACCACACTGCATTCTGCTTGTCTTACTACTGTGGGCTCCTTAACTCGATACAGTTTAAGTCGCAAGGTTAGCATTGATTTATGCCAAATATTTGTTTTGCATTGCAGTCAATACTGGAAATGCAAATCAAAAAAACCCTGCAGATACTGGAAATCTGAAACAAAAACAGACAATGGTGGAAATACTCAACAGGTCAGACAGTACCTGTGCAAACTGAAACAGTTAACATTTGAGGTTGAGATCCTTTGTCAGAATTAAGTCTGGATGCAGGGTCTCTGACTTAAAACATTAACCCTGCTTTTCTTTCCACAGGGCAGCACAGTGGCACAGCTGGTAGTGCTGCTGCCTCACAGCACCAGAGACCCGGGTTTAATCCTGACCTCGGGTGCTGTCCGTGTGAAGTTTTCACGTTCTCCCTGTGACCGTGTGGGTTTCTTCCTGTCTCCTCTAACATCCCAAGGACGTGCAGGTTTGTAGTTCATTGGCCTCTGTAAATTACCCCTGGTGTGTGTGGGGAGTAGATGAGAATGTGAGATAACATAGAACTAGTGTGAACGGGTGATCATTGGTCAGTGTGGATTAAAATAAAGATGCTTGAATGTTTCCACCATTTCCTATCAACAATGGCAAGGCTTAAATTGATTACCTATCCCTGATTACTCCCAGCGGCCACGCCACATTGGAGAGTATGGAAACACAGCCATAACGTAAAACTGAACTTTCCAAAAGAATATCAGTGAATGTGTTGGGATGTTTTCCTAAAAATAATGTGGTTTCCACTTTTCTGGCATTGGTCCACAATTGACCATTCCTGCAAAACCTTCTCGTATCCATCCACTAAAGTCATAACTTTGTCGCCTGAAGAAGGGTCTCGACCCGAAACGTCACCCATTCCTTCTCTCCAGAGATGCTGCCTGTCCCGCTGAGTTACTCCAGCTTTTTGTGTCTGTGTTCGGTTTCAACCAGCATCTGCAGTTCCTTCCTACACATTTTCCATTACAGGTTCAATGCAAGAATTCATAATGTAACAAGTTTGGATTTAAACTTACAACACTTCAGGGGGTATGGAGAGAAGGCAGGTACAGGATACTGAGTTGGATGATCAGCCATGATCATATTGAATGGCGGTGCAGGCTCGAAGGGCCGAATGGCGTACTCCTGCACCTATTTTCTATGTCTCTATGTTTATTTGCCAGTCTTTACTGAAGTCAGTGTACCGCTATACCTATTTTCATTCCCTGGTCTCCTAATCTGCAATGATATCCCACATTGTGGATCTTGGCCCTTTGCCTAAGTGTCTCCGTTTTAAAAACTAATTACACACTGATCCCTCAGTATTGCACTGGGCTTCATGGCTGGTTGAGTATTACTTAGTAAATAGGCCATGGCATTTCCTCAGTAAAAGCAAAGCTTGGGGGAAAAGTTCCAGTAGCACTGGAAACATTACGAATGAGACAGATTTAGTTATGATGATACCAAAAACCAGTTGTAATGAGTTCCAAAAGCCTGATTCCAAAAATTGAGAACACCATCAACTTTAAAAGAGAATGTTACTCTTACACTGAGGAACTCCCCATATTTCTGAGCTCGTGTGGATAATCCAGAGAAAGTGCTACTGAACTTCAACCGTTACTTGTTGGCTGGGTTACCTAGGGAATGCCCTTCATAAATGTTGCCCGAACTGTTGAATCTCATGGCATTAAAGAGGACATTGACAGCACAGACAGAGTTAGTGAAGCAACAGACAGTGGTGAGGGAATGTTTTATTGGGCAGGCGATGGTGAATCCTGATGTTCCCCAATGATCAATGTTTTTACGCTATGTCAATGGCCTAGACTTGGGGGTGGGGGGATGGGGGAGGTGGGGGGCAGGGGGTGGGGGGCGGGGGGGGGGGGGGGGATGAATTGTAAGCCACAATTTCTGAATTTATCTAGGACACAGAATTTGACAATATTGAGAACTGCAAAAGAAGTCTCATGATAGATTGCAGCAAAATAGAAACAGATTGGTGAGATGGGCAGATGCATGGCAGGTGAATGCTGAGTCTCCAGTCTAATCCAATCCAGTCCAGTCTACTCCAGTCTAATCCAGTCCAAGCAGGTCTCGTTGTAAGAAGGATCTCGACCCGAAACGCCACTCATTCCTTCTCTCCAGAGATGCGACCTGTTCCGCTGAATTACTGCAGCTTTTGATGTCTATCTGCAGTTGGATTAAGTTTGGTTCAGTTGAGTCCAGTCCAGTCCAGTCCAGTCCAGTCCGGTCCAGTCCAGTCAAACCCAGTTGTGCTCAGTGCAGTCCAGTCATGTCTGCTCCAGTCCAATCCAATTCAGTCCAGTTCAGTCAAGTCCAGTTGGGTCTACTCAAGCTTGGTCAGGTTCATTAAGTCTGATCTAGTCTATTTCAGTCCTGTCCAGTCCAGCCAAGTCTAGCCCACTCAAGTCTATGGTCACATGCACAAGTACTGTGAGGTATCCTACAGGTACAATGAAAATCGTGATTCAGCAGCATCACAGCATGGGCTCAGACAGCATGCTAAAGGAATATTATACATAAATTACACAAGACAACGAAAATAAAATTATTATGCAAAAAAATGAGACAAGACTCCATGCAAGACAGAGTTAATGTCTCATGGTTTAGGTAGGAATGGGGTTGTATAGGTCAGTTTGAGAATTTGACAAGACAGTAGCTGTTCTTGAACTTGGAAATGTGGGACTTCAGGCTTCTGTACCTCCTGCCCGATGGTAGCATCGCGAAGAGGACATTGCCTGAATGGTGGGGATCCTTGATGGTAGCTTCTTGAGGCAGCGCATCCTGAATATGCTAACAGTGGTAGGGAGGGCTGTGGCCATGAAGGACTGGGCTGAGTCCAGCACTCTCTACAGCCCCTCGCGTTGCTGTACGTTGGCATTGCCGTGCCAACATGCATCATGTAGATATATGAGGTGCAGCGTTTTGTTATAAAGATTAAGGAATCTGTAATGCACTGCCTTCAGATGTGGTGGTGGCAGACTCCATTGTGTAATTCAAGTGGGAATTAGAGAAATATACAGCGAGGGAAATTTTGAAGAACAGATTTGGGACTGGAACACGAGAGTTGTTCTGGTAGAGAATAGGCCAAATGAGATCCAATGGGCCACTGGCCACCAAGCTGCCGAAGTTATTTTTTGATAGTCCATCTGGTTAGGTGACAATGAGCATCATGATAATAGACTTGCATTTGAAAGATGAGGGTATCAGATGTAAAATAACTGCACTTAGCTATTGCAATTTGGGTCTGTGGTGTCATTGGATTAGCAGCAGAGCAACTGGGGATTATTAAGGGCCTGTTCTACTTGGCGATTTTTTCGGAGACTGTCGGCATCATTGACTGACGTATCAGGTCACCGAAAACGTTGCGGCGTGACGATGTCTTGA